>NW_019384781.1:339188-383129 GCF_000671375.1 Centruroides sculpturatus
AAAAAAAAAAAAAATAGAAACACAAAACTGTATATTAATTATGTGTACAGTTTAAAGGGGAGAGTAACGGAACATTAATGCAATTACATTTTGGTGGTTAAAGGTAGAGGGAGATGGAGAGATAGAGATCACGTGATCCCTATCTCGAGAAGGGTCGGACTTATGTAGATTTTACTCGTTATTAGTATTTACAAAATTCTTTTTGTTTTTACAGAACTCGTCGTTATCTTCAAAATAACCGTTTCGCCATTTTATAATAAGTAATAATATAAAAAGTTTTTTATAGTAAAATCTCGTAACAGATGTCGCCACACAATTTTATTCATTATGATTAATACAGTATAAAAGTTACTTTTTAAATAAAATCCCATAACAGCCGGGAAAGTTACGCAACTTATTGCCGGATTTTTATATTTTGGGAAACGCTATAGGTATATTATTTATTTTACATAAAATTTAAATCAGAAGTATAACTTAATACAGTATACAGTAGAATGTTTAATTAAATACAATTTGGAAACAATGTAATGTATTTATGAGAATTATTCAAAAAGTAACGTTAGTTTTACAAACTCAAAAGTTTTAATAGAAATGTTGTAAAATATAAAATCTCCGTTGATTAATTCAGAGAAAAATTAAAATAAATAGAAATTAATGATACCCTGACTCCTCATAGCTACAGAATTGTTAACTTTCAAAGTGATAAATTACGAACATAGTGTGATAAAAACACCAACTTGAAAAAGTGATGAGCAAAAGAAAATCTAAAATCATACTTGAGAACGGAGAGAAGAAAAATCAGTTTTTCCTTCCCTTGATGATGATGATGATGATGATGATGATGATGGTGATGCTGATGATGGTGGTGGGGATGATGATGATTATGAGACAGTGGGATGGCCGAATGGAGCGAGCAATTCCAGGAATTTTTTAGAGATTGTTTGATATATCCAGAATGGATTTATCAAGCATTCGTCCTTCGTCATCTTGCCTCTTCATTGTGGATGTGGCATAATCCACGACGAATTTGAAAAATAGTCTATAGAACGGAGTGAGACAGACCGAAAAGAAAAGTAAACTGACGGAAATGAAAATAATTCGGATTTGAATTATGAGTTCCAATTTCTCGCGAGTAAAACAGACGAATTAAAAAAACACTGCTCCTTGTTCATTTTTTCGGAACAATTTCGAACAGTTTTCGTTTTTCTAACAATTTAAAAAATAAAAAAATAAAAATAACTGAAATTCCATACAGTTTTAAAAATTCCGAACAGTTAACAACCTCACATAGATACTGGACCAGGTAACCATTCACAAAATATAATACAGTAATAACTAGCAGATGAGCCCGGCGTTGCTCGGACAAAAAGCAACAATAGCAAAGATTAAGATTATTAGATTATAGCCGATCTTACCCGTTTTCACCGAGTGCAAGAATTAGGTACCCCTCTTCCGAGACTAACTTGTAAGTAAAATTTTTTTAAATATCTGCTTACCACACTGGGATAACGATAATTAAGATTTACAGCAACCACTAACCGATGCGTAGTAACACTAAGTGACGAATAACAAACGTTTTCGTAACCTCTTTTGGGTTCTTCAGATTTGCTAAATTCGAAAAATAAGCTGTATCTTCCCGAATCATTCATAAATATAAATCTAAATATATAAAATTACTTGTCCTGACTGACTGACTAAGTCACTGATTGATTCATCATCTCCCAGAGCAAACGGCTGAACCTAAAGAGGTGAAATTTGGTACACAGTTAGGGTACGCCATGAGAATACACACTAAGAAGAGATTTTTCGAAATTTCCCCGCGGGGGGAGAGGGAGAGCATTAATGCTTAACCTGAAAAACGGCTTTTGAAATTGATTCCCATACTTTCCTTTAAATTGATAACATTTCAGACATTGTTATAAATATTTTTATATATTTCGATTTTTTAACCAAATGTTCGAACCGTATTAAATTAGAATTTGTTATTGCGTATTGATTCGATAATAGAACGATTGTAAACGTTCCAGAAAATCGATCAAATTGAAAATAGTTCGTTTGATTCTCAGAAATTCTCATCGTTCTCAGCGATAGGTGTTATATAACAATTACTATGGTTGTTGAAATACTGAATATAAATGGGGTTTGCTTGCAAAACCTCCGCGGGCGAAGTCGCGGGTAACAGCTAGTTCGAACATAAAATCGAACATTAAGATGAAGAGTTCAAATAAATTTAACTTATACGCATGCTTTCTCCGTATCAACTTTATATACGATGGAACACTAAATATCGTTGAGAATTTTTAGAAGGGTCTAAAAATGTGTTATATTTCCCGCATAAATGCAAAAAGACATTTAAAATAGTACGGGAAGAAGGTGCAAGATGGGGCCATGGCGTAAGACGGGGACGTCTGTTTATTCGCGGTTAACGCGCTTTCACCTAGCTGTTATTTGGGGAACTAAATGTCAACCCCAAAAGGGATCATGGGACGAGGGATCGTCCGAATCGCTCTCTTTGTTTGGAAGTAAGACAGTTTTCCAAGTTTTCCATGTTTCGGCAATACTTCATCTAATTTTACGCCCGCTACAAAGTTTCTACAAAGTAAACATCATTGTGAACTTTTACATTACCTTTTAGATGAAGATATTATGGTATTCGAAGTAACCTTTAAGACTGAAATTGTTTAGTTTTGAAATAAAATTGACCCGTGTTCGCAGTCGTGCAGTCAGTATGAAAATTGCACGTTGGGGCAAGATGGGGTACCCCGTCTTGCCCAAGGTTGGCCACGAATTCTGCTGCTGGCTAGAGGCACTGCAATATAGTGCAGCGAACTAGTTTTAAATTCGTTATTATTGATAATTCTATATCATTTTTTCGAATATATAAAATAATAAGTTTAAAAATGATCTTTTATAGAAAATGAAATATTCCATTTTTAAATCATATCTAACTGTAATAAATTTATACAGTATATACTGTATTACGTTATTATTTGTTTTTACGTTTTATTTTATTTGTGAAAATATTTTAAAATTTAAATACTATCTTAACAAGAAATAAAATGTGAGATAACAATCGAAATAAAAATTTTTTTCCACGAAAAAATATCGTCTGCTTACAAAATAACGAAACTGAGCATGCGCGAAGTGACGTTATCGTCTGGTAAAGTAAATACGAGTAAGTTCAAACTTTTATATTTATTTATTCGGAAAATAATAATAAATGTATAAATGGGCGCATTGTTCTTGTGCCAATATTGAAGAAAACGACAGTTTAACCATTTTAATTTGTTTTTCTTGTATATAAAAATAATATTCCCATCTTACCCCACGGGTGGGGCAAGATGGTGCATTTACGTATATTTTTAAAATATTAAATTTTCTTGTTTTTAAAAATGTTTTTCAAAAATTAAATTTTGTATATTACAAAATGTTGTAGTTGTTGAGAATAAAAAAATTATTGTTCTTATTAAAGTGGTTGCCATCTTATGACTTTTCAAACCTTAACGTCCTCATCCTGCCCCACCTTCCCCTGTAGTAGAAGCCGAGTTCTTCGGGATAATCTTTAAAATTCTAAATTATTAGATTTGATTTTTCCAGATATAAATTAACTGGCCAAGGTGTTAAATGTTCTCTTGTATTGCGTATTGCTGTTATAAAACAAAGACAGAAAACTTTTCACAATTAAGAGGTAAGGATGAAAGCATAAAAATGTTACAGAAAAATGTAAAGATACAGTTATAAAAAGTTGCAGAATGGAAGATAGACACTGCTTATTTCCGAATTCGGAATAATTCAGAAAAGAGCTAAAAATTCAATATAGATACTTAGATATGGAACAATTAATTGGTACGAAACAATGGTATTGTACATCAAAAAGAGATGTGATGATCATTAACATATAAACAGTAGAATGATAACGACTCAAGTGATGCAAAAAAAAAAAAAAAATAGCACAGTTATATTAGCATAATGTAAAATCATCAGCATAACATTATATTGAAAGACAAGCATCATGACGTATCAACAAGTATGCGTCTGCAATACTTTGCAGATGCATACTTGTTTTATTTACTACAGGAACAGAATGCTCTGTATTAAATAGACTAAGTGGTGTAAGATATAGACTATAAAATGACAGAGTATACTTTCTAAAGATTGAAGTGATAATGCGATATTTATATATCTTTGTCGTTCCACTTATAATTTCGTATCGTGTTTCAGCGAGATGACTATCTGCCTTCTCAAGACTAAGGAACGGCAGTTTGCCTGGAGTATGCTTAAAAGAACAAAGGCTTCATTTTCTTGCAAAGTATTGTTATCTTCCTGCATTCGAAATAATATCTTGTTTTTCAAAACCAAAGGAAGTGTAAAAGAAAAAGATTTGATATATTAAATGCTATTGCGTCAAATCTAAAATAATATTTGTATTAAAGCTAATAGTATTGATAATTAATCTCTTTAGTTACGCTTGAGAACTCCAGCAGATAGAAAAAGCATTAAATTTTTAACGTTATGGGATTAATATTTTCCAAAAATTCTTGAAAACGAAAGGTAGAACCAGTTTTTTGCGTTAGAATTTGATTTAATTCTATTAACGTACGGTTTAGAATTTTGAAAATCAAATTTATTAATTTGCTACGACTTGAAAAATTCATAGAAAATTAACGAATTCGATTTTCCAAATTCTGAACCATATGATAATAAAATAATTAAATAGGATTCTAGCGCAAAAAACTGCTTGTTTCTATCTGCTTCCGTTTTCTAGAAGTTTTTGAAAATGATTTTCCCATAGGAAATCATTAAATTTTTAATGTCATCCACTGAAGATTGCATGCATAACCAATTGATCTTAATAATGTTTTTATTCATTAAAGTGAAATGGAATTAATTTACTTATTGACGTATATGTATGACGAGAAATAAATTAGCATATATAACACGTGTAAGTTATATGAAGTCTTGCTTGATAGTTACAATGCAAAATATAAAATATCAAGAATGCCCGGAAGTTAACACAAAGACTAATAAACATTGGTTTTTGAAT
Source organism: Centruroides sculpturatus (assembly GCF_000671375.1). Taxonomy (NCBI): domain Eukaryota; kingdom Metazoa; phylum Arthropoda; class Arachnida; order Scorpiones; family Buthidae; genus Centruroides; species Centruroides sculpturatus. The sequence goes on from NW_019384781.1 coordinate 344,233, forward strand.
TTTACTTCATATTTGTTTAGAGTTATCCCGAACAGGAATAACTCTAAACAAATATGAAGTAAAATACAAAACCAATGACTTCAACGGAGAAAGAAAATGACTTCGAGTTATCCCGAACACGGATAACTCGAAGTCATTTTCTTTCTCCAATCGTCTAGCATAAGAATTTACATGAAGTTATGGAGTTTTGATACGGTATTTTCATAAACTCTTCGAAATTTTAATTTTCCGTTAAATAAAATAATTAACGTTCATCTATCGAATAAACTAATCAGAAAACGTCCCTTTTCCCCTTTTACAGTAGACCGTCGTTTATCCGAATCAATTGGGGACTGGGGTTGTTCGGATAACTTAATTTTCGGATAACCGATTATGTACGAAAAAATATAACCTATCCCATGTTGAAATTTTTCTCCGTCGCGTATTGCTTCGCGTTGAATTTTCGTCGATGTTAAGCCTAATGTAAACTTTTTAAAATAATAATCGTGTCTATTGTATCGTTAAAAATTATTTCTTTATTTTTTACAAACAAAATAAATATATTGAAACATATAAAAACAAAAAAATTATACTTTAGAAGTTAATCTAGTATCAAAAACGTTCGATTCAGCACGGTACAACGTACGACTAAATATCCAGATGACATAACTTACTGATTGGTCAGCTGAATGACGTCAACCCAGCGAAGTATAGATTATATTTTGTGGTCGTCAGAACGTATCATGACGAAATAGATTATTATTTTTTTTTTAGTTGTCGTAATATGGAATGATTATAAAGTGAAAATACAGCAGATTATTTATTTTTTTTTTTGAACATTTAACTTCATACTTGATCTTTATGCACCTCTGAACCAAATCATACACAATAGACCATTTTAATAGTGTGATTAGTGTTTTAAATTTACATGCACATATAGTAAATAACNTTTTTTTGAACATTTAACTTCATACTTGATCTTTATGCACCTCTGAACCAAATCATACACAATAGACCATTTTAATAGTGTGATTAGTGTTTTAAATTTACATGCACATATAGTAAATAACAGAAAATTTATACTTTGTTACAGATATTATTCATAAAAAGTTCGAGAAAGGATGAAATTTATAATTAAGACGAGTCTGAATATTTTTTGAATTTGTCATATGCATTTAATATAGTTAGATGAAACAATAAAATTAACGAAGTTTTGTATACCTCTGGAAGAGAAATTTTCACAAATCTTGCTTAATAAATTATAAAGTTTAAATGTAAAAGTTATTGAACAATTTTGAATAATGTATATTCTCTATAGATTACTCTTATCAGAATTTTCGTTTTAATGCTTTAGTTTGAATTGACAGTTCTTTCTGTCAATAGATTTTGTGCTTTTGAATGTCAGTTCAAAATCTGTGTATTAAGAAACAATACTTCTCAAATTTACAGAAATTTCATATATCCAGTTCCATTATGGATATATCTGTAAATATGATTGAACAATTTTGAATAATGTATATTCTCTATAGATTACTCTTATCAGAATTTTTGTTTTAATGCTTTAGTTTGAATTGACAGTTCTTTCTGTCAATAGATTTTGTGCTTTTGAATGTCAGTTCAAAATCTGTGTGTTAAGAAACAATACTTCTCAAATTTACAGAAATTTCATATATCCAGTTCCATTATGGATATATCTGTAAATATGTTAATCAAATTTGTATGACCATTTTTCAAATTAAAAGTATAGAATTCTTGTATAAATTATTTAACAATCAATAATACTGTAAGTATTTAAATTCCTTTGAATATAATAGTTTATATTCAAAGGCATATGTTTTATATTCAATATGTTTTAAATAAGAATTTCCATACATTTCATCATGGAAATTCTTTATCAATATAAGTGTCAGGAAAAAGTAATGTTACATTTGTACTGTAATGTTTTCATAGTAAACTACTTTTTAGTCCTTTTTTATATTTTGTTAAAATAATATTACCATAGGAATGAATAACTATTTTTAGATGCCTTGTATGTGTTGTATACCTGGTTGCATAGGAAAATATATATCCAGTGTCTATATTTAAGTTTCCACAGGATTTGATTTGAAAAGCAAGCCAATGGATTAGAGAATTTGTAAAAAAAAAATAACTTATTATTTAAAATGTTTTAACAATTATGCATTAAAAAGTATGAATTATGTTTAGGTGAAAATATATATTAAATTGTTAACTAATCTGCATTTTTGCTAGCATATTCTGTTGTAATATATATAAAACATTAAATACAAGTTTCTGTAAGGTTAAAAATACTGTATTGTCTAATAAAGAATGTTAAAAAAACTTAATTTGCAATTTACATTTGTTGTTTTTGATTACTTTATTATTACAGTAAATGTACAAAAAAGCTTACAAAAATACAAAACAGATAAAAGTTACTTCTTGATGTTTAAAAATGTCTCAGCATTAAAATCTTTGATATCACGTAATTTAATGTTAGAATTATTGCAAAATTTTCAATTAATGCCAATACACACAAGAGCTAGTGAAATTATAAATAAGTGGCTTTTATCAAGTTTTAGATGAAATTTCTATAGCTATCAGTCCGCTCTCACAACAACAACAACAACAACACGAAGTTTAGGATAATCGATCAACATTACCGATTTCGTAGGTTGATGTCATTCAGCTGACCAATCAGCGCGTTGTGCCATCTGGATATTTAGTCGCACGTGTCCACACAGTCCTCAGAAAAACACCACACAAAAGTGTCAGTGCTGCCAGCTAAAACACACATATCAAAAAAAAAAAAATATATTGGAGTAACCCAAGATATAGCCAAAGATTGCAGTGCCACGGCACTAGCGAAAATTTAAATTTGCCGACTGGAATTCTTTCGGATAACTGACGTTTCGGATAAACGACGCTCTACTGTATATGATTGCGATGGATTTCTCCGACTAGCTGACGTAATAAATAAATGGATTTTTGATAAATTAATTTTAAAAAACTATTATAGTCTAATTCTATGTAAAAATTTTAACCTTCGCAACAAAATTTTTAAAAATATAACAATCGTAAACAGTGGATTCTAGGCTAAAAATTCCTTACTAAACACTTAGGAGTGAACGGATCAACCATTCGGGAAAGCATTTCTTGATAACTTATTAGACCATTGGATTAAGTTTTCGAGTTTCTGACAACACCGAAAAGTTAACATTGACACAACGATTCTATATAATAAGACTCAAGGAAATATCGTATGGATAGTTTATTATAAATCGATTCACAAAAATCTTGATTTTTAGCCGAACTTCCTTAATTAACGCCAAACTTTTATTCTAGAAATCCGAATTTTTTCCCCGACCGATTCGACTTAACCAGGTTCCACTGTACTTTCAAAATTTAAATTGGGGTTATTGTTATTTAAAAATAAATATCATGTGTTAAAAATTCATGATATTTTGAGTAAAATATGTTTAATCCTATCCTTTGTTAGCACCATTAAATGAAAGTTTTGAATAAAATATTTTACAAATTAGATTTTAAAAACAACTTATATAGGATAATCATTTTCAAATGATAAATATGAAATTCACATGGTTTATACTGATTATGTCTTTCATCGTTGGAAACAAGTCTCATTTAATATAGCCTATTATAAAATATTTATGGTGGTTTTTTTCTCAAAATATTAGAATTGGAAGCAATAAAATATAAAAATAAAAATGGTATCGTTCAGAACTTTAATTAAAATATATACTGTGTGCAATAATATTTTTTATTTTTTCAATAAAAATGCATCACGAAAAATTTAATTATTTAATGTACAATTAGTTTATTTCATTTTCAACAGATGGAGCAAGATCTCAATATTTCTCAAATTTATCAACAATTTTTTCTAGTGTTGATTCAAAATCGAATAATTATTGGACTGTAGTTTTGAATAAATATAATTATAAAATAAAATAATATAGTATATAAAAATAAATAAACTAGTGAGGCTTAAAAATACTAAGATAAAATTAAATTTTTCTTCTTGGTAACACTAGGAATGAAGTAGAAGTTAAATAAATCAAGAGGAATTATTTCGTATTTTTTAGATGTAAGCAGGATTTTGTTTCTATTATATTGTAAGCAAGTTTCTATATTTATTATATTTACATATAAATAAAATTCATATTGTTTTAGATCATGACGCCAACGGGATTTTAAAATTCAATCTGTTATCGGTGATATACAACATCAAAGTTCACAGCGTTAAGTCTATGGGCGAACGGAGAGAGCCCCATATGGGTAAACTTATCATGGGCAAACTTAATTATTTATACAGTGTTTTGATAACATAAAAGATAAAATGTATTTGTAAGTTCAAACTGATAGGTGACAAGTAGAGTGGTCTCGGAATCGAATAACAGTTTTATTTATGAAAGTGCCAGGAAGATCAAGCATTAAAGCTTTGAATTGTGGTTATTATTATTTGCTTGATTTTATATTTATGCTATTTTTAATTTTATATAAATAAAGCATGGTCTATTCATCCCATTTAATGTTTATGTGTGGTTTTTGGAAAAATGACAAAACACTGTTCGATAGCATTATTTTTAAATATTTTCGAAATTTCTGTCTGGTGTTCTTAGTCTGTGGAAAATTTTATTTTAAAGTTTGATAAAATATTCCCACGTTAAGCCACAAAGCCACGTCAAGGAGACATCCATTTTGTAGTAGATTTTTATTTTACAGAAACTAATCCTGATTGCTAGACAGAGTAACAATCAAAGAATAAAACTGGATATTTATTCATTGCTATTCCATTAATTCAGTCAACTGAAATCGTTCGCGAAAAATACGTGGTACAATTGTTAAACCATTGCAATCGAATGTTCTTATTATGGAAGACGGATTCTCAACACAGATTTGTTGTTTGAAATTAAATACTAGAATGATTTAATGTTAAAAATCTGAAGAATTAACGCCGAATTGATTTAAATATTCTTCAAGACGAGTCCAAAGTTTTTTGTACAAATATTGCCTTTAATCGATCATTTCAAAATATAAGCAGTAGCAATGAATAAAATATGAATTGTTTACATCTTAAAGCATATTCACACGTTATATAACAAATTGAAAACTATTTTATAATTATATATTTCAAATTAATTATAATAATATGATAATATTTGATTAATGTCTTCAAATATATTATTGTATATATATTTGAAGAGATTACTTAGATAAGATATCAGAACAAGAACAAAGTTCACTATTTCTAATTTAGTTAGCGCTCTTCATTTCCCTTCTCAGTCTCTTTCACGTTAGTTCGATACAGATACGCCAATGTTTAATCAGTTTTCAAACTTGTCTTTGTAGAAATCTTCAAATTGTTGTCGAAATCATTTTCTCGTGGCGGCTTGAACATCGTCGCAGGAAAATGAATTCCTTTAAAATATCTCTTGAGAGTATAAGCAAGCAAAAGTCTGAAGGCACCAAATCTGGGCTGTAAGGAGGGTTGTCAAGAGCTTCAAATCCTAGTTTCTAATGTGAAAGAAGTGTTGTGTAGTCATGTTATAGAATCATTGGCTTTGTCCACAGTTCTAGAAGCATAAACTGTCACTGATCTTGCATAAATTTCTTTGGGTGTCTCATTTTCATGACTGATCGCTGTTTACACGCACTAACACAGTTGAAAAAGTCCATTCTAAACACAGTTAAATTTGAACTATAACACATTTAATGTTCTATTACGTGTTTGGACATAGCCAATGAAATAAAGAATTATTTGTTTTCTAACTGTTTGCTAGACAAAGAGTCCTGCGCTAAATACTGTACTTGCATAGAAGCATTACTTATTGAATGGCTTATGGCACTTTTTCCGAATATGGGTCAAAATTGAATTCGAAATTTATTAACTCCAAATCAAAGGTCAAATATTTAATTTGAGTGATTATAATTAACCAAAATACAGTTAACAAATTTTGCTTTATTTGTCTTTTTTAATTCATACGACAAAATAACAATTTCTATATAAGTGAAAAGAAAATAACATGATTATAACGGAAACAAAATATTTTATTTAATGGGATGTCTGATATAATTTTTGTCTGAAGTTCATAATTAGTAGACTTTTCATGACAACTTAATTTCACACTATATATGCAAATTTTTTCTTCTTTTTTATGATTTATAAAAGCCTAATACTTTCTAAATACAGTACTTTCAAATATGGGCTCCTTAAAATCGTCGCGCAGGTCATCACTGACCTACGTATATAAGCATATAATTATTTATTAATATAAATTTATACTTCTATACTTAAATGAAAAAAATACTGTATTTATTATCATAAACTCATAAATTTTAAATAATAAATATACGTCTTTGTAGTTATCTTTATTTAAACTTATAAAATGTATTCGTTGTTACAAATATATAAATTATTTATAATTAGATAATGAAACAAATACTATTCCTTTCAACTTATTTGCAGTGATAATTATCAAGTTTCTTCTATCTTGGAAATTCCGTAATTAGCACTAAAATCTTTTTTATTATTCTTTCATCAAACATCTTCAGAAATCGTCATCTACAGGATCCCGGATCGAAGACTAAACGTCTTGCTGCCGTTTAGTCTTCGGTCCGGGATCGGATACATCATTACATAAGTTTTCTTTCTTCTAAACTTCTACTGCTAGATTTAGGCACTTGGCACAAGAGAAAAGTGTTCAGGAATCTTTTGTAAGCGAATGCTTGGATAACAATCAGATGTCACCATAAAGCAAAATCTTCACATATCTAAATACTCCATTTTTAATTCTCAGTGTGAATTAATGTTTTGATAAAAAATGTTTCCTCGTAAACTTGACTCAAATAATCATCTTTAACAATAAATAAATAAAATTAAATTGTATTAATTATAATTTTTAATTTTCTGTTAATGTTTCAAGCATTTTTTAATTTCATTAGAAGAAAATTTTTAATAAAGTTTTAATAAACGACGATGGTTTGTTTAGTAAAGGATAGAAAGTAACTTTCAGGATTTTAAATTCTTAATTTAGATTATCTTTTACTATTTTATTTATGCAACGTATTTAAATATAATTATTTTAATTTATATTAATATAATCAATAATTAATTGCTATTTATTCAGGTATCAAATTTGTCAAATTAAATCGTTTTAAATATTTATTTGTAACATCAGATAAATTTATCTTTTTTAATTTTAGAGTAACAAATTTAATTTGTTACTCTTTACAGATCTAAATAATTATGGAAGGAAGCAAAGCTCAAAAAATGTCTGCCAAAATAGAATTGAAATTTACACATTAAAGTTTTTAAATTGTCAGAATCCAAACCCATTATAGAAGCAGAGTTTTCTTTGTTTTAGCAAACACAGAAAATTAAAGAAGTAATTAAAGTAAACTAAATAAAATTTTCAATCAAACTCTTACCTTTCTGCCATTCAGATCTTATTAAATTACAGCATTAGATACAGTTGTAAAAATCGTAGAGTTTGCATATTTCTTTCTAAATTTTAAATAGTTAAATGTGGTTTAGATAGGAATGGGACACACCCTTATTTAACTCATGCAAAGACGCAAATTAAGCTGCNAATAAAATGGATAAATAAATGGAGATGGTGCAAATATTTTTAAAAAGATTGCTTAATTTGAATAAAGCTATATCTGGGCATGAGATAAATGGAATAAAATAGAACCTTATTTAATTTCTCGGACTGTTAAATTTTATAAACGGATGAAACGGCATAATTCATAAATTATAAATAATCTATTAAAGCTAGAAATATTGGCTAAACAAAACGGTAATTATAAAAATAAAAATAAAGAGATTTTTTTCATTGATGTTGGCTAAATATAGAATATTGTCAATTATTTTTTCATTGTAAATGGAGGATTGGACATTTGGATATTTAAATCTAATGGAAAATGTAGTGTAATGATTAAAGAAAAGTGTTCGAATGATTCGATACATGGTGTCAAGATATAATTTCATTCTCTTCATCTACTACTAAATATGTATTTTCAAACCCCAATCAAAATGAAGAAATTTATTATACAGTTGAAATTAAAATAGATTTTTATCTAATAGACAATGAAGATTTACTTCGATCAGATAAATGTGCTTATGGATGTGAAGAATAGATAAATTTTTCATTTGTTTTATAATTGCGCTAAATATCAGGATTTAAGGCAAAAATATGGATTCAATTTTTTTGTGTAATTATTCCTCTCCGATAGAATTCTATAGTGGTTTGAATTAAATAAAATTACTGTTCGGTTAATGATTAAATTATGTTTTTTTTGTTACTTCAATGAAAAAATTAATAGAAGCGCAATGCTGAAAAAACAAACAAAGAACTCAATTTTTGTTAGATCAATTTATGAAATATAAAGATTACTAAAGATTATATAATCATTGCACCGGGGAAAAATTTCTCTAATGCGTTAATAAAGATTGATTTGATATTAGCTTAGTATTCGTTAACTAAAAATATACTATCTGTAGATTAATTTTATTCTGGTCATGAATAAAATAGTACGTCACTTTGAGAAGACGAGACAAATTATTAATACTAGAGGCTATTTAGAATAATTGTGTAATATTTGATCAATTTATCAGATTCAATATACTTGGAAATAAAGATAAAAGCCGATAAAGGTGTCCGAATCTATTGACTGAAAAAGTATTGTTGCAAGAGTTCATGTATATATTGATCACGTCTGCTGCAAGAGTGAGAGGATTCAGTCTACATGTAGTAAATTCATTTTTTCGTTTTCTGCAGCTTATTCAAGAGAAAATATAATTTGGGGTATGCAGAATCTGCAATGTAAATGAAACTGGAATCGCAATTATTCATTTTCATCCTTCTAAGATTATCGCATTGAAAGGTAGAAAGCAGATAGGTACTCTTACTACGGCAGAGCGTGGGATATTTTATACTGCTGTCATTTCTCGTTTTATTCCTCCATGCATAATATTTTTTTGTCGAGATAGGATAAAGCCAGAGTTACTGGATACTTTGGATTTATGTCTTTCATCTGGTTGAATGCTTGCTTGACCTTGCTGTTTAAGAAGTAACTTGATTTTACCAATTTCTGATCCATATTCTGATCCACTTCGAAAGACAATCCAGCACTTCTTATACAGTACTTGATAGACCCAAAACGCACACCAAAACATAGAAGGCAAGAAAATATGATGTCAGACTCCACGTGGTTCTGACATCAGCCCGATTCCAGGAGCTCAATCTCTATCAAGCAACAGTTTCAAGAGTTTCAATCAAAGAAGAAAAAGTAAAACTGCTGTTCTGACTAGCCGTCCATACAAGACCAGCTTCAAATGGATAGGATATAGCAAATAGGCAGCAAAAGCAGAATAAGTGAAAAAATAGAGCGAGTCCTAGAAGGTCGCAGAAACGTCGAAGAATCGACTTGTGCGGAAAGGAAAGAAAAAAATAAAANAGTTTTCTTTGTTTTAGCAAACACAGAAAATTAAAGAAGTAATTAAAGTAAACTAAATAAAATTTTCAATCAAACTCTTACCTTTCTGCCATTCAGATCTTATTAAATTACAGCATTAGATACAGTTGTAAAAATCGTAGAGTTTGCATATTTCTTTCTAAATTTTAAATAGTTAAATGTGGTTTAGATAGGAATGGGACACACCCTTATTTAACTCATGCAAAGACGCAAATTAAGCTGCCATGTTACCCATCATATATAGGCCAATTGTCAAACACTTAACACTGCATGAGAATTGTATTTAAATCTTGTTTATTGGGAATGTGAAGTATACTCCTAAATTTTTGCATGCAGATAAGAATAGCTGAAGAAGAAATAAGGTCTTCCTTTATTTTCCATTGTTGAAATTTGTTATAAATTAATGAAAGAAGTGTATATTAGTAATTTTGAGCGAAAATTTCCTATACTGTCATCTCTGCAACCAATTACAGATCTGAAAAGTGCGTTGAATTACAGTATATCAAGTGTTCCACTGATATTATATTTAATACGGTACGACAATATATCCATTCTACAAAAGTAATTTACGAAGGAAGATAAGTTAAGGTGCGTTATTAAATAATGTATCGAGTATATTGATTTGTAAGGATTACAACTTTAAATATCATTAAAATATAAGCTTTTATACTGGTTCAAATGCGCAAAATAACATGATTATCACATGTAAAAAATGTATTATCGATATTAAACGAAAAAAGTGTAGAAATTAAGCTACTTATTCCGATTTGTCTTTCTTATGTCACGAGGAAGAAACGACAAAAGAAATTTCGATCTTGAAGCAATAAAAATTAGGAAATGAAATTCTTATGAAATATCTGGATGAAATTTTTATAAGATAGATGATGATTGAACGCATATAATCAGAATTTAACGCTTTAAAGGTTTACGTGGAAAAAGTAAATGTGATTCTTCGGAAATTAACAAAAGTGTGGTAAATAAATAAATAAATAAACGTGTTTATTAAAAGTTGTTCTTCTGCGATTTAAATGTGGCAATTGATTCTAGTCAAATTATAAATTAAGTAATGATAATATTCTTTTTATTGTTTTATTTGATTATAATACTGGCAAGTAGGCTTAGTTGTTTAAAACATTGCTTATATGACATATATTTGACTCGCTTGTTAGCTCTGGTTCGTGCATTAAGAAATAGTTCCGTTATAGTTACAAGGGACGTTTTCTGTCATTTACCTTATGTATAAAATATCGCTTACAGACTCCGGAATTAAACTTATTTTATTATTTTAAAAATTTTACGATAACTATCTGATTTGAATGAAGATAAGTTTATATCTAACCAAAATATATTTATAAAATCAATACGCGCAATTATTTTATTGTGACATAGTCACGATGCCGGGCTGCAATTTTTAATTATATTTTTAAAATTTATTTAAAATATATGCTCTCCACCTTCAAATTAATTAATAGTGTCTTGCCCCTGTACTTTTCCTTTAGCAATCGAGTTATGCCAGTCATCTATCTAACTCTTTTCAGGGAAAATTTTTGAATTGAAATAATCTGACTTCCGGTGAAAACCAGACGTTCACATATAGTTAATCGGGCTTCTTGTCATTAAGTTTTCCATATCTAGACTCGGCTTTCGTCTACCTAACTCCGTTCTCAGAGTAAGAAAGAACAGATAGATACACGGACGGATGGACAGATGGACAATGGGAATTTATACCGTAGGTCTACAATTCTTTCAAATTCAGCCCAATAATTAATTTAATTTAACGATAATTTGTATAAAAATTTAAAATCTAAGTGGTGAAAATGTTTTTTAACACATAAATCACATAAACAAAAAAACAAAGAATTACTTACTTTCAAGAGACGTACTGAATCAAAATTCTGCCGAAAAGTTTCGAAATTAAGAGAACAATAAAGATTTTCAAAAAAATCTTCTTTCCGCCTTTGCTACCAACAATAAAAAAAGAGCAATTGGAAACTATTGTTAATTAAGTATGACGTTACGACAAATGCATCACTTATTATGTCGAAATTTCTATATCAAATAATTTAAATCTATACTACAAATGCCTAACATTTGTATATAATTTTTGAATTTCGTATAATTCAGCGCAATTCACAAGTTAATGAAAATTGGATGTGAAATACGAGGGATTATCTCTCAACAACATATTATCTTATATTAAAAAGATTGTAACTCTACAAAATAAATTTAAATAACATCTAAATTAACGAATTAAATATGTTCATATTAGACTAAACTAAAAATACGAATTTTTATTAAAACGTTATTTTATAAATTAACGGGTTAACTTTACATTTGAGGTTAAGTAATATTAATAATAATATTTACACTATGGACAGTACCGACAGTTTTCTAATATTTAATTTATAGTTAATTTTATTATTATTTTTTAAAATGTAGTTTTAAAATTAATTTAGAAATAAACCATTCATTGACTAAATTAATATACAAAATTTATTTTAATGTTTTAAGGTCCTATTAACCGACATAATAGACCAACTGTGCCTTCGTGTCCCATCAGAACTACACGTTATTCAAGTTATTTATACATGCATTCTATTCGTTTACGCTCATCCCAAACAACCTTTTATTTTTATCCCGCTTTATTTTCAATGGAAAGATCCGAGGATGAACTGCATCTACAATTTTGTAAATATAAACGAGAAATTATTTATTGTGACATCGTCACAATGCCAGGCTACAATTTTTAATCATATTTTTAATTTATTTCATTTAAAATATATGCTCTCCACTTCAAATTAGTAGTAGCTTGTCTCTATACATCATACTTCCTTTTCAACAATTGAATCGTGTTGTCATCTATCTAACTTCTTTCAGGGGAAAATTTTTTAATTGTAAACTGGAAGTTCGTATATAGTTAATCTGGGCTTCCTATCCCTGCGATTTCCACATCTGTCTCGACTTTCATCTATCTAACTCCGTTCTGAAGATTAAGGAAGGACAGACAGCCATCAGTGGAAATTTATAGGTCTACAATTTTTTAAAATTTCAGCCTAATAATTCAATCTTCACGAAACTATTAGTATAACTATGATAAAGAACCACAGCTAGACTTAAATACCAATAAACCTTGCTTACATCTCGTGTATAGCTAGACAGCACGGATTCCTTTAGCACTCTTATTTTTTGTCAAGAACATCCCATGGAGCTCTTACAATTAGAGGACAGGTCCTGTTTGGTCATTGGACGAATTTATAGATCTACAAGTGTTTTTAAATTGCAGTCCAACAACTGTGTAAAAGATGTTTATATCATAATTTATATTGTATTGCTTTTGTTCTATTTTTATAATGTTTTATCTTTGCTTTATTTTTATAACGTATTATGTGACCGTAGGGTCGGTGTCTCTTTGACACCACGTCAGGATGTGACACCACCGAGTCTCGCAGGACTCGGAAATCGCGACTTTACGTCACGCGAGCGGTAGCGGGTGAGCGGTTGGATTCGGAGTAGAGGTGAAGAGAGAGACGAGGAAGTAATTCACTCGGATCCCATATTAACTAACAATAACAATTTTAATTATAACAAAAGAAAATACAGGTATACTCGATATCAAGCATGACTAATGTTCCCCTTAATTATTACTAGCCCGTTCGAGAGAGAGAGTTTACAAACGAATCGCGTGTTGATAAATACCTTGTAACTGAGTCGAAGATCGGTTACAGGATGACTGGATAAACCGTCGATGGAATGTTCGAGGTTCGATGAAATTGTTCTGGGTATTGTTCGGTAACAAGAACACTGCGGTGTGGAGGCACTGAGGTGTGGATATGTGTCAGATATTCTTAAAGAGGCCCGGTCTTTTTCACGGTATTAATTCTTGAGGAGGCATCTTGGGAGGACGACTTCTCAGGACCACTCTTGAATTCTTGGGTTCCTTCTGGGTTTTTTCCATGATGTCAGGAGGTTGCTGTTAAGGACCTAGCGTCCAATACTGGAATTTTATCAAACGTTCCGGGTGACGCATTAATGACTAGATGGATCCTCCTCAACAAGGAACCAAATCCGTGGGAAATAATTTTTATGGATTTTAGCCTAACTTGATAAAACGATCGAAGTTAGACGATTAAATTCCAAAATAATTAAAATTTAAAATAACACTTTATTGAAGGTCTGTTCGTCCCTCACATCTATCTTTATTTGCTTTTATACTGTATTGTTTTTCGGTTTATATTCATTTTAATATTTTGGGATTTGTTATAGAACCGTCATCAAATGTTATTAATTAAGCAATATATATAAAAATTAAATAAATATTTTTATTAAAGACGGGGAAATAACACTTTTCTCGAATTCGAACATTAAATTAGATTTTGAATATACTTTGAATATACTCCCGCCGCAACTTAGTGAACTTGACTATTTTATGTAACTTATTGTATTTAATTAATAATTTTATTTAATATTTATTATTTAACTTATTTTATTTATTTCAACATATTAAATAAATTAGTAAAGCAAAATAATTAAAAAAAAAAGCACAAATTAAAAACAATTTACTAAATTCTAAGAAATGAAACTTCAAACTTTTTATTTTGACTGAGTTTTACAGTAGCTTTTTATCTCCACTACAATAGATTAATCAACAATTGCTCTCATTTTCACTAAATGCTGATTTTTACTTAATTAAAAAACAAGCATTCCAACAAGTTCAGGATCTAATCTGCTTTTTTTCTTGTCATAAATTAAAGTTCTGTCTGTACGAATGACGCGATATTGGAGGTATTCATAGCATTCGAATTTCTTCTTTATTGTCATTATAATCGATATTTCAAATACTAGAAAGTATTCGAGAATTCGAGTATTTGAGAATGGTATTCACTCGTATTTAATTGTTACGTTTCAGCACTGTTTCAGCATTAGGTTCAGACTCTGTGCATTGCGGTGTAATAACTATCGAAGAAGAACTAACACTTTATCATTGTTTATGTTTACATTATTGTCACAAAAAAGTAATTGAAGTATACATTAAACAATATTTTGAAATATTATTTAAAAAATATAAACACATATAAAATACTTTTTAAATTAAATTTTTACGTTTGAACGGCATTCTATTGTATGAAGCATTCTGATTTAATGCTTTCCTTGCTTAACGTCTAGCGCTACTTCTACTCCCAGAGAAAAAAATCGCACGTATTTTGGCTACGAGTAAATATTAAGTTGCTAGAAAATTAATTTTCTGGAAGAGTTTTGTACTCCCAGGAAATATCCCTACGGCTGTATTGTTTGTAAATATTTTTCTCTATCTTGCTCCGTGTGATCCGACGTATCTAAGGTTGCTTATGTCTTCAAAAGAGTAAACTAGATTACTTTAATTTTAAAAATAAAAAAGTCTATCAGTCTATTGGACATATTCAAAGACACATTACTCATATCATTGAAGACTGTTTATCTTTTGTACAAGAAGAAAATTACACAAGATTTAAGTTAAATATTAATTATTATTAACATTTTATAATAAATTAAAATTAATCACAACATATAATGTAGATACATGCATTAATTATAATAAAATTATGAATATTTTAAAATTTTATTATGATTTATAAATACATACATTATCCATTGAAATAAATGAACAATTGAACAATCTTGAATTTATATATATAAATTTAAAAATGAGCAATTATCTGTAAATAATTCATACTTTTATCGAATTAGTTGTATTTATTTTATTAAGAAATAATCTCTTAAGAGAGAGATTCTTGAATTTTCTTTTCAATATCAAAGAAAATCCACGAGATAAAAGCGATAAAAAATAAAAATGTGAAATTTCACACTTATATTTAATAGATTCTCTTCTAGATATGTATTTATACAATGATTAAAAAAGCAAGCAAAATCAATAATAATACTCTTAGTTCACGTTGCTGTAAGAAGTTTATTAACCGCTAAATTTTAAAAATTGTTGATTACATTTAAATAAAGTAGAATCACAATTAATTGGATATGTTCAAGGGAGATTTCGCATTACCCGGGGTAAACTATGGTAAAGTACTTTGTCAACAAAAACAAGAGAATATACTAAAGAACAGCTTATTTCACTAATGACCGAGCGATATTCCAAAGGGATTCCAAAAAATTTTAAAATCAATCTCCGATGAATTACTCAGCAATGTGAATTTAAAAATTATTAAAATTTTAATTGTTTATTATATTCGGTTATTATGCAAAATAAATAAATAAATATATTTTTTTATAATTAAGAAAATTTATAAATTGTTGTTGTAATTTCTCGCAGATGGCAGTAAGCATTATTTACTTTAATATTGTATTTTTAACTACCTTTTCAAGAATAAAATATTTATGTAATATTTAAAAAATTATAATATAATTAATAATAATTTTCCAATAATTTATTTTAAAATGATTAATATTTATTATATTTTCGAAATAAAAAGAAAATAGATGAGAAAATAGAAAAGAAATAAAAAAGAAAATATTTATTTTCCCATGGAAAGAAATTGATAACTTAAAAATGCTGATTTAAAATATATAAATCGTATCTTATTTCAAAACTTAGCCATTAGTGAAAGGGTCATGTAACGAGATATTTCTTTAAACTTGATTTTTTTCTATTAATAGAAAGCTGAAATGAGACAAACATTATAGTCAAAGTTCTTATTCGGATTTTGAATTTATTTTCGAATTATGTTGAATGTTATCTCTACGAATAAATAAATAAATAAATGAAAAAAAATCAATAAAAGAGAACAAGAATCGAAAATAAAAGTTATTTGAAACTTTTAAATAAACAAACGTTTATTCTTACTAAGTTTTCTATTTCAAATCGTTTATCTACTATTATTTTAATGTTTTATGAACGGTTAATATAATATTTTGTATTTTATGGTATTATTTTTTAATATCAAATAATATAACTTGTTAAAACAACGATTTATCAGTCCACTTCAAATGATTATATAAAAAAAAGGGAATTTAAACAGAACAAAAATGTATACAAAAAGAAAACAAGGAATTTGGAAATGGTGAAAACAAACAAACAAAAAAAAAGTATAGTTTTAATGGAATGCCAAACAAATTAGGCCAGAATTATTTAATATTTATAAAATGTCTTAATAAATTTTTCATGAGAGATAAATTTGTTTTTCGGGACTATCAAACAATTGAACGGATTTTATACGCATTCATTTACTGATTAGAATATATATGATTTATGATTCCATTTCTGACCAAATGCACTTTCTACTTACTGAGTTTTGGCTTGTTTTCTTTCTTTCCTTTTTGCATATAAGATTTATCCATTAGAATTCATCCTTGGAATATTATTTGTAAACTTATTTTAAGTAATTTAATGACTTAGTGTTTCTATGAATTATAAAACAAATGTCTGAACACGAATAAAAGTTTTCGATGACATTTCTTTGTTCATTTGTGGACATAATTAAGTTTATAAAATAAAAGTTTAATAAAAATACTAATTTATATACGGTTTCATTTGTAAATCTTTTTACAAATGAAACCGTATATGCGTTAGCAAATAAAGGTAAAACAAATACAATGAATATAAGAAATCTCAAGTACAGTAATGAGAAAGAATATACTTTATATTAATAAAATTATATTTTAATATGAACATGAATACATCTGTATGCATTGTTATACCTAAAAGATAATATATGTTATTACTTTCTGTATAGGTTAATTTTGCTATCAGTACCGATTAATATTATGTAATATTGAATAATATATAATATAAAAAACTCAAATTTTAACTTTAAATTTCTTGTTGACGGTAGCAATTAACAGTGTCCTTTTAGCACAATATTAAAACTTTTGTGCCATTAATTTTATTCTCAAAATAATATTGATTATACAAAAATATAAAAATCTAATTTAAACTTCAATCAAATTTTCTATATTTATTAATTAAATTATTGATTCTGACAATTTTTAAGGCGGGAAAAACTTAAAATTTGTTTTAAATTTCAGTTGTTTGCAATTTTGATTTTGTTAATAGATTCTAAATATAAAATAAGTAATAGGAGACAGTAGAATAAAATGGGTAGCTCTTATACTGTGTTTCGGTTAGTACGGGATGTCATCAACTGGCTGTGCATACACGCGCTTAGTCTATGCTTTCATGGGGGATTGACTCATATGCAGACTTTTACGTGAAAGACAAGAGACCTTTAATTTTTCTTGTTTTAGTTAAAAATTTTAAGTACTTGAAACTAGTAGTAAGGAAAAAACTGTATGTCGCGAATTATGGGAAAAAAATTCCTGCGGATTCTAGGATTGACAGAAATGATTCAGCCGTTCAGTTCATACTTTTCAATTTATGGCAAGCGCCATTTTTAGTCTGCAGTGAAGATAAAATTCTGTAATAGGAAAATTTTGGATTGCATTCTGTTTTGTACTCCTATCGATGTTGTAGTATCCCATTTTACTTAGTTAGATACACGTTTAAATAGCCTATTGATTATTTTGTCGTCTAATAATAATAGCAATTCTAATTATTTGCCTAGATAATTTATCCTTTCTCGTCTTTCAGAAACATACCATCTAATTATCAATGGGAAATTAACTGGCAGTCGTGAAATGAAAAGAACCTGCGTAAAGTACTGGAAGCTGTGTCAGCAGGCTTTGGGTTTCTAAAGACAGCTATATAGTATGGGGATTACCTAAATCGACTTTAGAAAGGGGAAAAAACAAGATAACTCAAAGAAATTTAAAACTACTGGGGAGAAGGAAAAAGACTTTCTCTTCTGATATGGAACTGAAGCGCATAAAAAATTTGGAGACAATGTTGTTTGGTTTTACGCGAAGAACAGTCCGCAGTATTACATATCAATTTGCAGTAGAAAATACTCGTAATTTGGGATATTATCTCAGCAATGAAAAACAGTTAGCTGGAAAGCATTGAATGCTTACATTGTTGAAATGAAACAAGTAATTGCCAGAGTCACGTCTGCTGCAAGAGTGAGAGGATTCAGTCTACATGTAGTAAATTCATTTTTTCGTTTTCTGCAGCTTATTCAAGAGAAAATATAATTTGGGGTATGCAGAATCTGCAATGTAAATTAAACTGAAATCGCAATTATTCATTTTCATCCTTCTAAGATTATCGCATTGAAAGGTAGAAAGCAGATAGGTACTCTTACTACGGCAGAGCGTGGGATATTTTATACTGCTGTCATTTCTCGTTTTATTCCTCCATGCATAATATTTTTTTGTCGAGATAGGATAAAGCCAGAGTTACTGGATACTTTGGATTTATGTCTTTCATCTGGTTGAATGCTTGCTTGACCTTGCTGTTTAAGAAGTAACTTGATTTTACCAATTTCTGATCCATATTCTGATCCACTTCGAAAGACAATCCAGCACTTCTTATACAGTACTTGATAGACCCAAAACGCACACCAAAACATAGAAGGCAAGAAAATATGATGTCAGACTCCACGTGGTTCTGACATCAGCCCGATTCCAGGAGCTCAATCTCTATCAAGCAACAGTTTCAAGAGTTTCAATCAAAGAAGAAAAAGTAAAACTGCTGTTCTGACTAGCCGTCCATACAAGACCAGCTTCAAATGGATAGGATATAGCAAATAGGCAGCAAAAGCAGAATAAGTGAAAAAATAGAGCGAGTCCTAGAAGGTCGCAGAAACGTCGAAGAATCGACTTGTGCGGAAAGGAAAGAAAAAAATAAAAGGAAAATANATTTAAATATAATTATTTTAATTTATATTAATATAATCAATAATTAATTGCTATTTATTCAGGTATCAAATTTGTCAAATTAAATCGTTTTAAATATTTATTTGTAACATCAGATAAATTTATCTTTTTTAATTTTAGAGTAACAAATTTAATTTGTTACTCTTTACAGATCTAAATAATTATGGAAGGAAGCAAAGCTCAAAAAATGTCTGCCAAAATAGAATTGAAATTTACACATTAAAGTTTTTAAATTGTCAGAATCCAAACCCATTATAGAAGCAGAGTTTTCTTTGTTTTAGCAAACACAGAAAATTAAAGAAGTAATTAAAGTAAACTAAATAAAATTTTCAATCAAACTCTTACCTTTCTGCCATTCAGATCTTATTAAATTACAGCATTAGATACAGTTGTAAAAATCGTAGAGTTTGCATATTTCTTTCTAAATTTTAAATAGTTAAATGTGGTTTAGATAGGAATGGGACACACCCTTATTTAACTCATGCAAAGACGCAAATTAAGCTGCCATGTTACCCATCATATATAGGCCAATTGTCAAACACTTAACACTGCATGAGAATTGTATTTAAATCTTGTTTATTGGGAATGTGAAGTATACTCCTAAATTTTTGCATGCAGATAAGAATAGCTGAAGAAGAAATAAGGTCTTCCTTTATTTTCCATTGTTGAAATTTGTTATAAATTAATGAAAGAAGTGTATATTAGTAATTTTGAGCGAAAATTTCCTATACTGTCATCTCTGCAACCAATTACAGATCTGAAAAGTGCGTTGAATTACAGTATATCAAGTGTTCCACTGATATTATATTTAATACGGTACGACAATATATCCATTCTACAAAAGTAATTTACGAAGGAAGATAAGTTAAGGTGCGTTATTAAATAATGTATCGAGTATATTGATTTGTAAGGATTACAACTTTAAATATCATTAAAATATAAGCTTTTATACTGGTTCAAATGCGCAAAATAACATGATTATCACATGTAAAAAATGTATTATCGATATTAAACGAAAAAAGTGTAGAAATTAAGCTACTTATTCCGATTTGTCTTTCTTATGTCACGAGGAAGAAACGACAAAAGAAATTTCGATCTTGAAGCAATAAAAATTAGGAAATGAAATTCTTATGAAATATCTGGATGAAATTTTTATAAGATAGATGATGATTGAACGCATATAATCAGAATTTAACGCTTTAAAGGTTTACGTGGAAAAAGTAAATGTGATTCTTCGGAAATTAACAAAAGTGTGGTAAATAAATAAATAAATAAACGTGTTTATTAAAAGTTGTTCTTCTGCGATTTAAATGTGGCAATTGATTCTAGTCAAATTATAAATTAAGTAATGATAATATTCTTTTTATTGTTTTATTTGATTATAATACTGGCAAGTAGGCTTAGTTGTTTAAAACATTGCTTATATGACATATATTTGACTCGCTTGTTAGCTCTGGTTCGTGCATTAAGAAATAGTTCCGTTATAGTTACAAGGGACGTTTTCTGTCATTTACCTTATGTATAAAATATCGCTTACAGACTCCGGAATTAAACTTATTTTATTATTTTAAAAATTTTACGATAACTATCTGATTTGAATGAAGATAAGTTTATATCTAACCAAAATATATTTATAAAATCAATACGCGCAATTATTTTATTGTGACATAGTCACGATGCCGGGCTGCAATTTTTAATTATATTTTTAAAATTTATTTAAAATATATGCTCTCCACCTTCAAATTAATTAATAGTGTCTTGCCCCTGTACTTTTCCTTTAGCAATCGAGTTATGCCAGTCATCTATCTAACTCTTTTCAGGGAAAATTTTTGAATTGAAATAATCTGACTTCCGGTGAAAACCAGACGTTCACATATAGTTAATCGGGCTTCTTGTCATTAAGTTTTCCATATCTAGACTCGGCTTTCGTCTACCTAACTCCGTTCTCAGAGTAAGAAAGAACAGATAGATACACGGACGGATGGACAGATGGACAATGGGAATTTATACCGTAGGTCTACAATTCTTTCAAATTCAGCCCAATAATTAATTTAATTTAACGATAATTTGTATAAAAATTTAAAATCTAAGTGGTGAAAATGTTTTTTAACACATAAATCACATAAACAAAAAAACAAAGAATTACTTACTTTCAAGAGACGTACTGAATCAAAATTCTGCCGAAAAGTTTCGAAATTAAGAGAACAATAAAGATTTTCAAAAAAATCTTCTTTCCGCCTTTGCTACCAACAATAAAAAAAGAGCAATTGGAAACTATTGTTAATTAAGTATGACGTTACGACAAATGCATCACTTATTATGTCGAAATTTCTATATCAAATAATTTAAATCTATACTACAAATGCCTAACATTTGTATATAATTTTTGAATTTCGTATAATTCAGCGCAATTCACAAGTTAATGAAAATTGGATGTGAAATACGAGGGATTATCTCTCAACAACATATTATCTTATATTAAAAAGATTGTAACTCTACAAAATAAATTTAAATAACATCTAAATTAACGAATTAAATATGTTCATATTAGACTAAACTAAAAATACGAATTTTTATTAAAACGTTATTTTATAAATTAACGGGTTAACTTTACATTTGAGGTTAAGTAATATTAATAATAATATTTACACTATGGACAGTACCGACAGTTTTCTAATATTTAATTTATAGTTAATTTTATTATTATTTTTTAAAATGTAGTTTTAAAATTAATTTAGAAATAAACCATTCATTGACTAAATTAATATACAAAATTTATTTTAATGTTTTAAGGTCCTATTAACCGACATAATAGACCAACTGTGCCTTCGTGTCCCATCAGAACTACACGTTATTCAAGTTATTTATACATCCATTCTATTCGTTTACGCTCATCCCAAACAACCTTTTATTTTTATCCCGCTTTATTTTCAATGGAAAGATCCGAGGATGAACTGCATCTACAATTTTGTAAATATAAACGAGAAATTATTTATTGTGACATCGTCACAATGCCAGGCTACAATTTTTAATCATATTTTTAATTTATTTCATTTAAAATATATGCTCTCCACTTCAAATTAGTAGTAGCTTGTCTCTATACATCATACTTCCTTTTCAACAATTGAATCGTGTTGTCATCTATCTAACTTCTTTCAGGGGAAAATTTTTTAATTGTAAACTGGAAGTTCGTATATAGTTAATCTGGGCTTCCTATCCCTGCGATTTCCACATCTGTCTCGACTTTCATCTATCTAACTCCGTTCTGAAGATTAAGGAAGGACAGACAGCCATCAGTGGAAATTTATAGGTCTACAATTTTTTAAAATTTCAGCCTAATAATTCAATCTTCACGAAACTATTAGTATAACTATGATAAAGAACCACAGCTAGACTTAAATACCAATAAACCTTGCTTACATCTCGTGTATAGCTAGACAGCACGGATTCCTTTAGCACTCTTATTTTTTGTCAAGAACATCCCATGGAGCTCTTACAATTAGAGGACAGGTCCTGTTTGGTCATTGGACGAATTTATAGATCTACAAGTGTTTTTAAATTGCAGTCCAACAACTGTGTAAAAGATGTTTATATCATAATTTATATTGTATTGCTTTTGTTCTATTTTTATAATGTTTTATCTTTGCTTTATTTTTATAACGTATTATGTGACCGTAGGGTCGGTGTCTCTTTGACACCACGTCAGGATGTGACACCACCGAGTCTCGCAGGACTCGGAAATCGCGACTTTACGTCACGCGAGCGGTAGCGGGTGAGCGGTTGGATTCGGAGTAGAGGTGAAGAGAGAGACGAGGAAGTAATTCACTCGGATCCCATATTAACTAACAATAACAATTTTAATTATAACAAAAGAAAATACAGGTATACTCGATATCAAGCATGACTAATGTTCCCCTTAATTATTACTAGCCCGTTCGAGAGAGAGAGTTTACAAACGAACCGCGTGTTGATAAATACCTTGTAACTGAGTCGAAGATCGGTTACAGGATGACTGGATAAACCGTCGATGGAATGTTCGAGGTTCGATGAAATTGTTCTGGGTATTGTTCGGTAACAAGAACACTGCGGTGTGGAGGCACTGAGGTGTGGATATGTGTCAGATATTCTTAAAGAGGCCCGGTCTTTTTCACGGTATTAATTCTTGAGGAGGCATCTTGGGAGGACGACTTCTCAGGACCACTCTTGAATTCTTGGGTTCCTTCTGGGTTTTTTCCATGATGTCAGGAGGTTGCTGTTAAGGACCTAGCGTCCAATACTGGAATTTTATCAAACGTTCCGGGTGACGCATTAATGACTAGATGGATCCTCCTCAACAAGGAACCAAATCCGTGGAAAATAATTTTTATGGATTTTAGCCTAACTTGATAAAACGATCGAAGTTAGACGATTAAATTCCAAAATAATTAAAATTTAAAATAACACTTTATTGAAGGTCTGTTCGTCCCTCACATCTATCTTTATTTGCTTTTATACTGTATTGTTTTTCGGTTTATATTCATTTTAATATTTTGGGATTTGTTATAGAACCGTCATCAAATGTTATTAATTAAGCAATATATATAAAAATTAAATAAATATTTTTATTAAAGACGGGGAAATAACACTTTTCTCGAATTCGAACATTAAATTAGATTTTGAATATACTTTGAATATACTCCCGCCGCAACTTAGTGAACTTGACTATTTTATGTAACTTATTGTATTTAATTAATAATTTTATTTAATATTTATTATTTAACTTATTTTATTTATTTCAACATATTAAATAAATTAGTAAAGCAAAATAATTAAAAAAAAAAGCACAAATTAAAAACAATTTACTAAATTCTAAGAAATGAAACTTCAAACTTTTTATTTTGACTGAGTTTTACAGTAGCTTTTTATCTCCACTACAATAGATTAATCAACAATTGCTCTCATTTTCACTAAATGCTGATTTTTACTTAATTAAAAAACAAGCATTCCAACAAGTTCAGGATCTAATCTGCTTTTTTTCTTGTCATAAATTAAAGTTCTGTCTGTACGAATGACGCGATATTGGAGGTATTCATAGCATTCGAATTTCTTCTTTATTGTCATTATAATCGATATTTCAAATACTAGAAAGTATTCGAGAATTCGAGTATTTGAGAATGGTATTCACTCGTATTTAATTGTTACGTTTCAGCACTGTTTCAGCATTAGGTTCAGACTCTGTGCATTGCGGTGTAATAACTATCGAAGAAGAACTAACACTTTATCATTGTTTATGTTTACATTATTGTCACAAAAAAGTAATTGAAGTATACATTAAACAATATTTTGAAATATTATTTAAAAAATATAAACACATATAAAATACTTTTTAAATTAAATTTTTACGTTTGAACGGCATTCTATTGTATGAAGCATTCTGATTTAATGCTTTCCTTGCTTAACGTCTAGCGCTACTTCTACTCCCAGAGAAAAAAATCGCACGTATTTTGGCTACGAGTAAATATTAAGTTGCTAGAAAATTAATTTTCTGGAAGAGTTTTGTACTCCCAGGAAATATCCCTACGGCTGTATTGTTTGTAAATATTTTTCTCTATCTTGCTCCGTGTGATCCGACGTATCTAAGGTTGCTTATGTCTTCAAAAGAGTAAACTAGATTACTTTAATTTTAAAAATAAAAAAGTCTATCAGTCTATTGGACATATTCAAAGACACATTACTCATATCATTGAAGACTGTTTATCTTTTGTACAAGAAGAAAATTACACAAGATTTAAGTTAAATATTAATTATTATTAACATTTTATAATAAATTAAAATTAATCACAACATATAATGTAGATACATGCATTAATTATAATAAAATTATGAATATTTTAAAATTTTATTATGATTTATAAATACATACATTATCCATTGAAATAAATGAACAATTGAACAATCTTGAATTTATATATATAAATTTAAAAATGAGCAATTATCTGTAAATAATTCATACTTTTATCGAATTAGTTGTATTTATTTTATTAAGAAATAATCTCTTAAGAGAGAGATTCTTGAATTTTCTTTTCAATATCAAAGAAAATCCACGAGATAAAAGCGATAAAAAATAAAAATGTGAAATCTCACACTTATATTTAATAGATTCTCTTCTAGATATGTATTTATACAATGATTAAAAAAGCAAGCAAAATCAATAATAATACTCTTAGTTCACGTTGCTGTAAGAAGTTTATTAACCGCTAAATTTTAAAAATTGTTGATTACATTTAAATAAAGTAGAATCACAATTAATTGGATATGTTCAAGGGAGATTTCGCATTACCCGGGGTAAACTATGGTAAAGTACTTTGTCAACAAAAACAAGAGAATATACTAAAGAACAGCTTATTTCACTAATGACCGAGCGATATTCCAAAGGGATTCCAAAAAATTTTAAAATCAATCTCCGATGAATTACTCAGCAATGTGAATTTAAAAATTATTAAAATTTTAATTGTTTATTATATTCGGTTATTATGCAAAATAAATAAATAAATATATTTTTTTATAATTAAGAAAATTTATAAATTGTTGTTGTAATTTCTCGCAGATGGCAGTAAGCATTATTTACTTTAATATTGTATTTTTAACTACCTTTTCAAGAATAAAATATTTATGTAATATTTAAAAAATTATAATATAATTAATAATAATTTTCCAATAATTTATTTTAAAATGATTAATATTTATTATATTTTCGAAATAAAAAGAAAATAGATGAGAAAATAGAAAAGAAATAAAAAAGAAAATATTTATTTTCCCATGGAAAGAAATTGATAACTTAAAAATGCTGATTTAAAATATATAAATCGTATCTTATTTCAAAACTTAGCCATTAGTGAAAGGGTCATGTAACGAGATATTTCTTTAAACTTGATTTTTTTCTATTAATAGAAAGCTGAAATGAGACAAACATTATAGTCAAAGTTCTTATTCGGATTTTGAATTTATTTTCGAATTATGTTGAATGTTATCTCTACGAATAAATAAATAAATAAATGAAAAAAAATCAATAAAAGAGAACAAGAATCGAAAATAAAAGTTATTTGAAACTTTTAAATAAACAAACGTTTATTCTTACTAAGTTTTCTATTTCAAATCGTTTATCTACTATTATTTTAATGTTTTATGAACGGTTAATATAATATTTTGTATTTTATGGTATTATTTTTTAATATCAAATAATATAACTTGTTAAAACAACGATTTATCAGTCCACTTCAAATGATTATATAAAAAAAAGGGAATTTAAACAGAACAAAAATGTATACAAAAAGAAAACAAGGAATTTGGAAATGGTGAAAACAAACAAACAAAAAAAAAGTATAGTTTTAATGGAATGCCAAACAAATTAGGCCAGAATTATTTAATATTTATAAAATGTCTTAATAAATTTTTCATGAGAGATAAATTTGTTTTTCGGGACTATCAAACAATTGAACGGATTTTATACGCATTCATTTACTGATTAGAATATATATGATTTATGATTCCATTTCTAACCAAATGCACTTTCTACTTACTGAGTTTTGGCTTGTTTTCTTTTCTTTCTTTCCTTTTTGCATATAAGATTTATCCATTAGAATTCATCCTTGGAATATTATTTGTAAACTTATTTTAAGTAATTTAATGACTTAGTGTTTCTATGAATTATAAAACAAATGTCTGAACACGAATAAAAGTTTTCGATGACATTTCTTTGTTCATTTGTGGACATAATTAAGTTTATAAAATAAAAGTTTAATAAAAATACTACTTTATATACGGTTTCATTTGTAAATCTTTTTACAAATGAAACCGTATATGCGTTAGCAAATAAAGGTAAAACAAATACAATGAATATAAGAAATCTCAAGTAATGAGAAAGAATATACTTTATATTAATAAGATTATATTTTAATATGAACATGAATACATCTGTATGCATTGTTATACCTAAAAGATAATATATGTTATTACTTTCTGTATAGGTTAATTTTGCTATCAGTACCGATTAATATTATATAATATTGAATAATATATAATATAAAAAACTCAAATTTTAACTAAATTTCTTGTTGACGGTAGCAATTAACAGTGTCCTTTTAGCACAATATTAAAACTTTTGTGCCATTAATTTTATTCTCAAAATAATATTGATTATACAAAAATATAAAAATCTAATTTAAACTTCAATCAAATTTTCTATATTTATTAATTAAATTATTGATTCTGACAATTTTTAAGGTGGGAAAAACTTAAAATTTGTTTTAAATTTCGGTTGTTTGCAATTTTGATTTTGTTAATAAATTCTAAATACAAAATAAGTAATAGGAGACAGTAGAATAAAATGGGTAGCTCTTATACTGTGTTTCGGTTAGTACGGGATGCCATCAACTGGCTGTGCATACACGCGCTTAGTCTATGCTTCCATGGAGGATTGACTCATATGCACACTTTTACGTGAAAGACAAGAGACCTTTAATTTTTCTTGTTTTAGTTAAAAATTTTAAGTACTTGAAACTAGTAGTAAGGAAAAAACTGTATGTCGCGAATTATGGGAAAAAAATTCCTGCGGATTCTAGGATTGACAGAAATGATTCAGCCGTTCAGTTCATACTTTTCAATTTATGGCAAGCGCCATTTTTAGTCTGCAGTGAAGATAAAATTCTGTAATAGGAAAATTTTGGATTGCATTCTGTTTTGTACTCCTATCGATGTTGTAGTATCCCATTTTACTTAGTTAGATACACGTTTAAATAGCCTATTGATTATTTTGTCGTCTAATAATAATAGCAATTCTAATTATTTGCCTAGATAATTTATCCTTCCTCGTCTTTCAGAAACATACCATCTAATTATCAATGGGAAATTAACTGGCAGTCGTGAAATAAAAAAACCTGCGTAAAGTACTGGAAGCTGTGTCAGCAGGCTTTGGGTTTCTAAAGACAGCTATATAGTATGGGGATTACCTAAATCGACTTTAGAAAGGGGAAAAAACAAGATAACTCAAAGAAATTTAAAACTACTGGGGAGAAGGAAAAAGACTTTCTCTTCTGATATGGAACTGAAGCGCATAAAAAATTTGGAGACAATGTTGTTTGGTTTTACGCGAAGAACAGTCCGCAGTATTACATATCAATTTGCAGTAGAAAATACTCGTAATTTGGGATATTATCTCAGCAATGAAAAACAGTTGGCTGGAAAGCATTGAATGCTTACATTGTTGAAATGAAACAAGTAATTGCCAGAGTCACGTCTGCTGCAAGAGTGAGAGGATTCAGTCCACATGTAGTAAATTCATTTTTTCGTTTTCTGCAGCTTATTCAAGAGAAAATATAATTTGGGGTATGCAGAATCTGCAATGTAAATTAAACTGAAATCGCAATTATTCATTTTCATCCTTCTAAGATTATCGCATTGAAAGGTAGAAAGCAGATAGGTACTCTTACTACGGCAGAGCGTGGGATATTTTATACTGCTGTCATTTCTCGTTTTATTCCTCCATGCATAATATTTTTTTGTCGAGATAGGATAAAGCCAGAGTTACTGGATACTTTGGATTTATGTCTTTCATCTGGTTGAATGCTTGCTTGACCTTGCTGTTTAAGAAGTAACTTGATTTGACCAATTTCTGACCCATAGTGGCAATCCACTTCGAAAGACAATCCAGCACTTCTTATACAGTACTTGATAGACACAAAACGCACACCAAAACATAGAAGGCAAGAAAATATGATGTCAGACTCCACGTGGTTCTGACATCAGCCCGATTCCAGGAGCTCAATCTCTATCAAGCAACAGTTTCAAGAGTTTCAATCAAAGAAGAAAAAGTAAAACTGCTGTTCTGACTAGCCGTCCATACAAGACCAGCTTCAAATGGATAGGATATAGCAAATAGGCAGCAAAAGCAGAATAAGTGAAAAAATAGAGCGAGTCCTAGAAGGTCGCAGAAACGTCGAAGAATCGACTTGTGCGGAAAGGAAAGAAAAAATAAAAGGAAAACACTAAGCAAACAACAATGAGAAAGGCGCAAAATATCATATTTATTAATTCAATCTTCTAACCTTTTATTTAATAAAGACGTAAATAGTTTACCAATTACAGGAACCAAAGATATAGGCCGATAATTTTTTGGGGTCACCTTTTTTTTTAGAATACAATATTAAACTTAAGCTAATATTTTTACATAACGAATTATAAAACCTAACGTACTGTACTGTACAAATGTCTATAAAGGAAAATAATTGCTTTTACAAATATTTTATTTTTCTAGCTTGAGTTTTAGATGGCATTTAGCTATTTATTTAAATACATAATTAAATACTATTTTACAGAATAATTAACAATCAAAATAAAATATATACTCGTATTATTTTTGATACGTAAAGCGATATGTTTTACTGTTACCTGTATAATATTTTCTATTAATAAATTAATGTTAAATAAGTTACATTAATATTATTAAATATTTTCTGTTTAGTATATTGTACTCAAAAACAGACTAGAAATTTCAGTTTCTTCAGGATAAGAAATTATTAAGATCTTTTAAATTTCTTTTTCACTTAATTTCATTAATTTGATTATTTTGTTATTTTTCTTTTATGAAAATGAAAATTTGCATTATTTCTGTGACCATCTTACAAATTCTTTAAATTATTTTTAAATTAAATTTATTTTATTCATTAATTTTATTGTCTTATCTTTCGTAGGATTAAACAATTTTATTTGTTTATAAGTTTCTAATCCGAGTTAATCCCAATAACATAACTTAGTATTTAGAGATTAAACAATATATTTCAAGTAATTTTGTGGATAGTGTAAACATTGTATTTATTTATACTCTGAACTTAATCCAGCCATTATGGTTAATACGAAAGTAGATTTTATTGAAAGGACAAGAAATAAGAAAATTTGTAGATAAAGTTTTGCTGTATGTACTGGTATCTTAAGTATTATTGCTATATAGATCTGTTATCCTTTTATCAACCAGGTAGTTTTTTAGCCTAGTATTGGAGGCATCTCCGTTGACAATATTGATGAAAATTTTGATTGTATTTTACTACGGATTATCCAGTCTTGGTTTATACTAGTTGACTAGTAAATTGGGCATAAAGCTGGATTACTATTATTTTTTTCCAATTAATATCCTTATTATTGTTAATGGCTAAAGTCAAAGCTAATCCTGGATCTTTGTCCAGGATTAGCTTCATAGAAGAAAAGATCTATAGAAGAAAGGAAGGCCACCATGGAAGTCCGCAGAAAATTTTTAAAGGAAAAGCTTGGAGACGATCAATTACATCAATAAATTTTTATTTAATTTTGAGGTTTTTTTTCACAAGTAGACTGTAGAATATAGTTATGATAATCGCTTCTTGTCCTTATTTTAAGTATTCTAAANTGAATTGTATAAGAAAGTCATTAATAATAATTCAAAAGTAGATTGTTGTATTGTAAGAACTTTCTCCTTAATAATTTATAGTTTAAAACTCAACAAGTAGCACCTTTTAAATTTTGCTACCAATTCTTTATAAGAACGTATATTATCTATCATTTTTAACAAGTTAGGATAATTATAATCATAGTTCTTTAAACTATTTATTAATTTAATCACTGAGTTTTAAAAAATGTAATAAAAACTATTTTTCTTCTCTTATTATCATCTTCTAACTTGTAAGATTCTTGTTTATATAGATTCCTGCTTAAATTTTTGATAGCAAATCTCCCTTATTCCTACTATCACTGAAAATATATATTCTTTTGATATGAGACTTATATATATATATATATATATTATTACTACTAATAATAATATTATTAAATAATATTAATATGGCCAATTTCCAATATCTTGGTAGTTTTTAATCAAATTGAATAAACATTGCCATCAACAGTTTTCTCAAATTAAACTTAGTTTATTTAAAACTTTTGGTTTTGGTTTCGATCTTTTAATATATTAATAGAAGGCTCTTGTTATGGTCTACTAACTGTTATGGCAAACTATATTAGGGACTAAACGCTGCAATAAAAGCCGCATTTATCAGATTGTGTTTTTACGCAACAAATAAATTAAATCAATTTAATTTAGACAATGGAGGATCAAATAATAACAGGATTTTAATTTTTTATTGCTTTCTAACTAGAGTTAGTTGTTGTTTATCCTTTTAAGTGAAATTTTATTTATTTCAAAAGTGACGACTGTTTTGTTATTGTTCCTGAAGAAATGAATGTTTATTTTAATCATAATTTCAGTTAATTACAATTTTTATGTACTGTACAGGCCATAACAGGAACGTGTTTCCAAATAAGGCTTTTTATTTTTGACAACTCTAATGCAGTAATCAGGTGATTTTTTCCAGTACAGTAATGCATTAATAGTGGTTCTAATGAATGACCCATAGAATTTTTTTTTCGTTAATCCGGCTTCATAGAAAAAAATGTCAAAGCTTAGCTAGGCCATAATAGGACCATGTACTGTACAGTACAGTACTGTACTGTATTGTACAGTACCTTACTTCCTTTTATTTTTGTAGTTTATTAAACATTTAAATATTTGATGAAAATTGTTTTTAACTATTAAACTTGTTTTCAAAGATTGGCGAGATAAGAATAGAAAAATAAAAATTTCATTGACTTGTCTAAGATAATATACAATCTTTTGTGTAATTTTATAATTTGTAGTTTATTTATTTAAATATAGATATATATTTTTGATGTAGATATAAGATATTTTAAAAGTAAAGCTTAGTACAATTACAATGTATGCGCGCACGTAAAAATAACAGTTCAAAATCGCAAGATGGATAACTAACTTAAATGCAATTTTATAATAAAATATTTGAGATTTGAATTCAGATTTGACAAATTTTCGTCGTACTGCGCGAGTCGTTGTTAAGTGGAGTAAAAATTTGATCTTTGTTAGATTAACGAACTTTGGTTTTTTGGGAAAGGATCCAAAACTTCAGTTTTATTCTATTTTTTTCATTTCCTTTTAATGTTTTGAAAGAAAAACAGCGAGCGGATGTCGAAATAAAAGTTTTTTGCTTAATATAATTTATTTGTTTATACTTAATTCTTGTTTTTGTGTAGACAGATTCAAAAATGATACCAAAAACTTATCAAAGGTTTTTAAACATTTTATTTACTAATGTAATAATGTAAATAAATAAAATAGTTTTAGTATCAGATAAATATCAAGAAAAGCTTCAATTTATTTATCATTTATTTAATTTTTGTATAGAATTGTTATAGTAACTCTTACTGTAAGATCCTAACTTTTCCAAGATGTTGATAATTTGGTTACATAACTTCCAATTGACACAGTGTTGCAAATGTATCTAACAAAAGAATTAAATTTCCCAGAATTCAAACAATGTTATTACTCAGCTTTGTTAAGTGATAAAGTAAATGTCTGGTTGGCTAGTCAATAGATTTTCCTGTTTCTTTTTACTATAAAATGGTAACATATACCTCTGCAAATGTAGTTTATACATAAAAGGCCCTTTTCTCAACTAGTGATTATAGCCAGTTGAGGAGGATCAATCAAGCCATAAACAAAACCATGTTATTGTGACATGCGTTGATCCTCCACAACTGGTTATAATCACTAGTTGAGAAAAGGGCCTTTGCTGTACGAACAACTTCATTTTTTGTTTCTGTTAAAAGGTATGTTTAAAACGTTCGTATGATTTTATGTAGCATGATGTATAGACATGGGCATCCACGGAGGGGAACTTACCCCTCCCCGCAATCGAGTAAAAAATTCGACAAGTACTAATCATACAAGTGATTGAGATAAGTAATCTTATGCCTTCAACTGCTCTCTTTTGGGACTATTCTGGTAACTGTTTTAACATAGTTATGCCAGGTTTTTCTGACACTGTTTAGTCATTAAGCCATTCATGATATTACTAGATCATGTTGAGTATCAAGATATTGGTATAATAATTATTAAGAAATAATAAACTATAAATTTAATCATGCATTAAAAAATATTTTTGTTTATTAAATATACTAAAAAATTAAATTTTGAGCTAGGATTAATGCTATAAAAAATATATTGTATAAATTGATTTGTTAGTGAAACATTTAAGTTCTACAACATATATACAAGCCATGACCATATATTGGATCTATATTATAAAAGAAAATGGTAATAAATAAGCAGATTTTTAGCAAAGGCCAAATTTAATTGCACCTGTTCGTATCCAGTTGCATTGGTAATGTGATGATTGCGGACAGCTACGACAAGTGTTTGTGAAAACTTTGACGAAGTTGCTGTATAATATAACAAGCAAAATTGTTATAACCACAATTGATTGTTGAACAATTAATTTATGGTTTTGAATTTGAACAAGCAAGTTTTAAAAGATGTTTACTATGGAATTTTAAGAAATGACACCTTAATTAAGCCTTCTCTATGATATCTTTTACTCCTGTCTTATGTAAGGACATGGGCATGACACATTGGAAAAATGGAGAATAACAGAGGGACAAGGAGAATAATAGAATGCCAAGAGAATGGAAGAGGATCAGGAAGATGGCAGGATAACTGATAGAATTANAAGCACAAATTAAAAACAATTTACTAAATTCTAAGAAATGAAACTTCAAACTTTTTATTTTGACTGAGTTTTACAGTAGCTTTTTATCTCCACTACAATAGATTAATCAACAATTGCTCTCATTTTCACTAAATGCTGATTTTTACTTAATTAAAAAACAAGCATTCCAACAAGTTCAGGATCTAATCTGCTTTTTTTCTTGTCATAAATTAAAGTTCTGTCTGTACGAATGACGCGATATTGGAGGTATTCATAGCATTCGAATTTCTTCTTTATTGTCATTATAATCGATATTTCAAATACTAGAAAGTATTCGAGAATTCGAGTATTTGAGAATGGTATTCACTCGTATTTAATTGTTACGTTTCAGCACTGTTTCAGCATTAGGTTCAGACTCTGTGCATTGCGGTGTAATAACTATCGAAGAAGAACTAACACTTTATCATTGTTTATGTTTACATTATTGTCACAAAAAAGTAATTGAAGTATACATTAAACAATATTTTGAAATATTATTTAAAAAATATAAACACATATAAAATACTTTTTAAATTAAATTTTTACGTTTGAACGGCATTCTATTGTATGAAGCATTCTGATTTAATGCTTTCCTTGCTTAACGTCTAGCGCTACTTCTACTCCCAGAGAAAAAAATCGCACGTATTTTGGCTACGAGTAAATATTAAGTTGCTAGAAAATTAATTTTCTGGAAGAGTTTTGTACTCCCAGGAAATATCCCTACGGCTGTATTGTTTGTAAATATTTTTCTCTATCTTGCTCCGTGTGATCCGACGTATCTAAGGTTGCTTATGTCTTCAAAAGAGTAAACTAGATTACTTTAATTTTAAAAATAAAAAAGTCTATCAGTCTATTGGACATATTCAAAGACACATTACTCATATCATTGAAGACTGTTTATCTTTTGTACAAGAAGAAAATTACACAAGATTTAAGTTAAATATTAATTATTATTAACATTTTATAATAAATTAAAATTAATCACAACATATAATGTAGATACATGCATTAATTATAATAAAATTATGAATATTTTAAAATTTTATTATGATTTATAAATACATACATTATCCATTGAAATAAATGAACAATTGAACAATCTTGAATTTATATATATAAATTTAAAAATGAGCAATTATCTGTAAATAATTCATACTTTTATCGAATTAGTTGTATTTATTTTATTAAGAAATAATCTCTTAAGAGAGAGATTCTTGAATTTTCTTTTCAATATCAAAGAAAATCCACGAGATAAAAGCGATAAAAAATAAAAATGTGAAATCTCACACTTATATTTAATAGATTCTCTTCTAGATATGTATTTATACAATGATTAAAAAAGCAAGCAAAATCAATAATAATACTCTTAGTTCACGTTGCTGTAAGAAGTTTATTAACCGCTAAATTTTAAAAATTGTTGATTACATTTAAATAAAGTAGAATCACAATTAATTGGATATGTTCAAGGGAGATTTCGCATTACCCGGGGTAAACTATGGTAAAGTACTTTGTCAACAAAAACAAGAGAATATACTAAAGAACAGCTTATTTCACTAATGACCGAGCGATATTCCAAAGGGATTCCAAAAAATTTTAAAATCAATCTCCGATGAATTACTCAGCAATGTGAATTTAAAAATTATTAAAATTTTAATTGTTTATTATATTCGGTTATTATGCAAAATAAATAAATAAATATATTTTTTTATAATTAAGAAAATTTATAAATTGTTGTTGTAATTTCTCGCAGATGGCAGTAAGCATTATTTACTTTAATATTGTATTTTTAACTACCTTTTCAAGAATAAAATATTTATGTAATATTTAAAAAATTATAATATAATTAATAATAATTTTCCAATAATTTATTTTAAAATGATTAATATTTATTATATTTTCGAAATAAAAAGAAAATAGATGAGAAAATAGAAAAGAAATAAAAAAGAAAATATTTATTTTCCCATGGAAAGAAATTGATAACTTAAAAATGCTGATTTAAAATATATAAATCGTATCTTATTTCAAAACTTAGCCATTAGTGAAAGGGTCATGTAACGAGATATTTCTTTAAACTTGATTTTTTTCTATTAATAGAAAGCTGAAATGAGACAAACATTATAGTCAAAGTTCTTATTCGGATTTTGAATTTATTTTCGAATTATGTTGAATGTTATCTCTACGAATAAATAAATAAATAAATGAAAAAAAATCAATAAAAGAGAACAAGAATCGAAAATAAAAGTTATTTGAAACTTTTAAATAAACAAACGTTTATTCTTACTAAGTTTTCTATTTCAAATCGTTTATCTACTATTATTTTAATGTTTTATGAACGGTTAATATAATATTTTGTATTTTATGGTATTATTTTTTAATATCAAATAATATAACTTGTTAAAACAACGATTTATCAGTCCACTTCAAATGATTATATAAAAAAAAGGGAATTTAAACAGAACAAAAATGTATACAAAAAGAAAACAAGGAATTTGGAAATGGTGAAAACAAACAAACAAAAAAAAAGTATAGTTTTAATGGAATGCCAAACAAATTAGGCCAGAATTATTTAATATTTATAAAATATCTTAATAAATTTTTCATGAGAGATAAATTTGTTTTTCGGGACTATCAAACAATTGAACGGATTTTATACGCATTCATTTACTGATTAGAATATATATGATTTATGATTCCATTTCTAACCAAATGCACTTTCTACTTACTGAGTTTTGGCTTGTTTTCTTTTCTTTCTTTCCTTTTTGCATATAAGATTTATCCATTAGAATTCATCCTTGGAATATTATTTGTAAACTTATTTTAAGTAATTTAATGACTTAGTGTTTCTATGAATTATAAAACAAATGTCTGAACACGAATAAAAGTTTTCGATGACATTTCTTTGTTCATTTGTGGACATAATTAAGTTTATAAAATAAAAGTTTAATAAAAATACTACTTTATATACGGTTTCATTTGTAAATCTTTTTACAAATGAAACCGTATATGCGTTAGCAAATAAAGGTAAAACAAATACAATGAATATAAGAAATCTCAAGTAATGAGAAAGAATATACTTTATATTAATAAGATTATATTTTAATATGAACATGAATACATCTGTATGCATTGTTATACCTAAAAGATAATATATGTTATTACTTTCTGTATAGGTTAATTTTGCTATCAGTACCGATTAATATTATATAATATTGAATAATATATAATATAAAAAACTCAAATTTTAACTAAATTTCTTGTTGACGGTAGCAATTAACAGTGTCCTTTTAGCACAATATTAAAACTTTTGTGCCATTAATTTTATTCTCAAAATAATATTGATTATACAAAAATATAAAAATCTAATTTAAACTTCAATCAAATTTTCTATATTTATTAATTAAATTATTGATTCTGACAATTTTTAAGGTGGGAAAAACTTAAAATTTGTTTTAAATTTCGGTTGTTTGCAATTTTGATTTTGTTAATAAATTCTAAATACAAAATAAGTAATAGGAGACAGTAGAATAAAATGGGTAGCTCTTATACTGTGTTTCGGTTAGTACGGGATGTCATCAACTGGCTGTGCATACACGCGCTTAGTCTATGCTTCCATGGAGGATTGACTCATATGCACACTTTTACGTGAAAGACAAGAGACCTTTAATTTTTCTTGTTTTAGTTAAAAATTTTAAGTACTTGAAACTAGTAGTAAGGAAAAAACTGTATGTCGCGAATTATGGGAAAAAAATTCCTGCGGATTCTAGGATTGACAGAAATGATTCAGCCGTTCAGTTCATACTTTTCAATTTATGGCAAGCGCCATTTTTAGTCTGCAGTGAAGATAAAATTCTGTAATAGGAAAATTTTGGATTGCATTCTGTTTTGTACTCCTATCGATGTTGTAGTATCCCATTTTACTTAGTTAGATACACGTTTAAATAGCCTATTGATTATTTTGTCGTCTAATAATAATAGCAATTCTAATTATTTGCCTAGATAATTTATCCTTCCTCGTCTTTCAGAAACATACCATCTAATTATCAATGGGAAATTAACTGGCAGTCGTGAAATAAAAAAACCTGCGTAAAGTACTGGAAGCTGTGTCAGCAGGCTTTGGGTTTCTAAAGACAGCTATATAGTATGGGGATTACCTAAATCGACTTTGGAAAGGGGAAAAAACAAGATAACTCAAAGAAATTTAAAACAACTGGGGAGAAGGAAAAAGACTTTCTCTTCTGATATGGAACTGAAGCGCATAAACAATTTGGAGACAATGTTGTTTGGTTTTACGCGAAGAACAGTCCGCAGTATTACATATCAATTTGCAGTAGAAAATACTCGTAATTTGGGATATTATCTCAGCAATGAAAAACAGTTAGCTGGAAAGCATTGAATGCTTACATTGTTGAAATGAAACAAGTAATTGCCAGAGTCACGTCTGCTGCAAGAGTGAGAGGATTCAGTCTACATGTAGTAAATTCATTTTTTCGTTTTCTGCAGCTTATTCAAGAGAAAATATAATTTGGGGTATGCAGAAT
Organism: Centruroides sculpturatus; assembly: GCF_000671375.1. Lineage (NCBI taxonomy): Eukaryota > Metazoa > Arthropoda > Arachnida > Scorpiones > Buthidae > Centruroides > Centruroides sculpturatus. The sequence goes on from NW_019384781.1 coordinate 382,604, forward strand.
CTGCAATGTAAATGAAACTGGAATCGCAATTATTCATTTTCATCCTTCTAAGATTATCGCATTGAAAGGTAGAAAGCAGATAGGTACTCTTACTACGGCAGAGCGTGGGATATTTTATACTGCTGTCATTTCTCGTTTTATTCCTCCATGCATAATATTTTTTTGTCGAGATAGGATAAAGCCAGAGTTACTGGATACTTTGGATTTATGTCTTTCATCTGGTTGAATGCTTGCTTGACCTTGCTGTTTAAGAAGTAACTTGATTTTACCAATTTCTGATCCATATTCTGATCCACTTCGAAAGACAATCCAGCACTTCTTATACAGTACTTGATAGACCCAAAACGCACACCAAAACATAGAAGGCAAGAAAATATGATGTCAGACTCCACGTGGTTCTGACATCAGCCCGATTCCAGGAGCTCAATCTCTATCAAGCAACAGTTTCAAGAGTTTCAATCAAAGAAGAAAAAGTAAAACTGCTGTTCTGACTAGCCGTCCATACAAGACCAGCTTCAAATGGATA
>NW_019384781.1:387641-396980 GCF_000671375.1 Centruroides sculpturatus
GAAGTGTGACTAAATTATTAATTTTTGAAATTATATTCTTAAAACAGACAATAACAGAAGATAGGGCTTTGAGTAAATAAGATAATCTAATCTAATAAAACAAAAATGATAGGCAGCGGATATTTGATGCTAAAGGACTAAAACTATAAAGGAAAAAAAAAAATAATTTCGTTCCTTACAAATCGGGGAAAAAACAGGAAAAACCTGCAGCCTAACGTTAGCATGAAAACTAATTACAGATCTGTAGACTTCTTCAAGGGACTTAGGTTGAAATCACGAATCAGACATGTTTTTATTTCTCTCTTAGAATATACGAACAAAAAATAGATAATAATGTCAATGAAGTAATTGCAATATATTTTCAAGAATATAAAGTAAGATCTTATCGAAATAGACAAAATTGAATTAGGCATATATGCTTACATCACCATTTAATTAATCATAGCAAAAAATATCTAGTCTAATTTAATCGATATAGAATTCAAAGTGTTAAACTAGAAAAAAAAATTATAGATACAGTAGGTGTAAGTAGTTTGTTTCAACAATTCTCTCTGTAATTTTTTTCTCTACATTGAATTTTACAAGGGCTTTAGGTATTATTTTTAGACATAACCTTGTATGATAGTTTAATTTAAATCCACGTAACGCATTTTGGAAACTTTTTCTGGGGCGACTTAAATTATGTTAACTTACCAGCATATATAGTTATTATTATAAAGATAGTGTAACTTGTTACAATAGTTCGTTTACATTATTAGAAGAAAATGAAAAGTGTTATACAAATATTATATATTTCAGAGTTTCTTAACTATCAGTCTGAGAACCGTAATCGATTCTTAAAGAATTTCTGTGTACGAAAATTGCTTATCAAACAAAATTTTTGTTAAAACGATAAGAAAATTTGTATGAAAATAAACATTTTAAGATAAAAATCGGTTAATTACTTGTCTCCGGTCACATTAGCTTCGAGAGTCAAAAATTATTCAATGAAAAATAAAGTCACACTATTAATGTTAAGTTAATACATATGAGAACTGAAAATTATTTATTTAAAGAATTATTTTTGATTTCGTTATTAAGAATTTATTTTAAAACATTTATTTAGGAAAAAACAAACAATTATATATGAAAAATACATTTGTTCTGAGTAGAAAATGTGGAAAAAATTCATCGATCTGCTATATATTTAGAATTGAAACCACTGATATATTATTTAGTTTCTGAAGGCTATCTCTAAATACAATCAATTAAAATAAATCTCGGCAACAATAACAATTTAATTTTTCTCACTAATTCAATTAAATTAATATTGAATTTTAAAAAATATGAATAATTCTATTATTCATAAACTGAACTGAAAGTGCTTTCACTAACAATAATATGCCGACACATATTATTAAGAATTTTTAATATTTGTTAAATAATAATTTCTAATGAAACATTAAAGTCATTTTTTTTAATAGAAAATATGATTAAATTATTTATTTATTAGAAATTTATTGTTGGCTATATTTATTTATGGTTACATTAATTGTGGATTATATAAGCTGTTAGGGAATTATAAAATATTTAAAATTGTGTAATATGTATGGTGTGTGTGTGTGTGTGTGGTGTGTGTGTGTGTGGTGTGTGTGTGTGTATATATTGTATATANTTTTTAAAATGTTTAATTGAAGGTAAATCTTTTTGGTACAAACAAGTAGGGTTAAGACCTAAAGCTTGCAAGAGTAACAATAGAAAGTGGTATCTTTTAACATTAAAAGTTAATTTGGGTAAATCTACTACTATTGATAGTTACGAAAAAATAAAGATTTTTAAATCGTAACTAAGAATAAATAACTAACACTGAAATCAAATTTAATATACTGTACTTTGTGCTTGACATCACTATTACAACTCTCATCGGTGTCAACTAAATTTAAATGCTGGGTGATATTCAGCCAATTCACTTTGGTAATTAGACCCATAACGTGATCAACTTTTTTTGTTTACCTCATTGCCCATTTTTAGTTTTTTCGGTTGCAATTTTGCCCATTTCCCCCCTCTTTACAGTAAGCTGTGGCTTTACTGACAGTTCCAGCTGTAGGTATTTATGAAATTTACTAAAGTTGCTATGATTCGAATACTTCCATATTCGTCGTTTTTGTGTGTGATTTTTTTTTCTTCTCTACTGGATCATTATAAACTAACATGTATAATTTTTAGTTAAAAAATTGCTGTTAAAATTTTTTAACTAGAAAAAATTGCTGATATAAACGTAGCTGCTTTATTTTTCTTTAGTGGAAACATTAGGAATCTTGTCACATGACTTCAAAAATGTTGCTTGATTGGTGTGTAAGAGATACGATTTGGAATGAACACACGTGTGGAAGTAAGCCGCTTTGGAAATAACACGGAGGTTTGCTATTGTTAGCGAATAAGTCTTTTAGTAAACGAAATAACACAATATTATTTACTCCTATTAAAACAGAAAATCGAAGCGCCGTTGGTTTATTAGTTTACATTGTGTCATTTATGAAGATAAGTCGTTTTGGAAGTGGGCTCTTTAATTATACTATTATCTATAAAAATAACTTCTAATTATTAAAAATTTTTCATACATATAAATTGAAGAAAATTTTATTTGTTTTTATCGATAAAAATTAATTTACTACGTTAATATCTTACGTTTTGCCCATTCGTTTTTCTACAGATTTTCGATTATACATGCAAAAAAATGTTTTTAAATAGTCTTGAATTTTTCAACATAATGTTGAGAACTCAATATGTATTTCATATCAAATTTGATTACAATTGAATTAAATAAAAACATCTGTGTAATTTCAATTTATTAATATAATTGTCCCATGTATATTTAATGTGTACACTTATGCAACCTTATATATCATGTGGCCTTATGAGTTCCTTTTAAAACAGGATGTGGCCTTCCGATTAAGAAAGATTCTCTTACCTCTGGTTTAGGAGTTTCCTGTTTCCTTCTAAAATTCAATTTTTTAGTCATTTATAGAAAAGTTTAAAAATTACAATATATGTAATTTACATAATTGTAAATTATATTTATTATTAATATTATGTTTGCATACAAATACAGTAGTTAATATATGAATATATTATAAGAAACAATGATAGAATAGTAACATTGTGAATTTATTAAAAATGTCGTGGATCTGTCATATTACTCAGGAAAGAGATCGATAAATCGTGATTTATTTCCCACATTGAATTCGCTATTTTAAAAGCTGTTATGTAAGTAAAATTATATTTCCGCGATCTAATTATATATTAATTATAGGAGTAAATTAATATAAAAAGCGAAATATGAAACTACATAGAAGTGACATTATTATCTAATCCAAAAGTCTTGACGTTTATTGATGTTCTGTATATTTATTCTAGAATAAACTTTATATGGATGACTTATCGAATATCCGTTGAGTCGTCCTTTTACCTGTTTGAAACAATATTAAATGTTTTAAACATTCGATAACACACTTATATAAATTTTTATCTAATTATCTAAATAGGAATTTATACAGTATTAAAAATTGTTTTACATGCATATTCGCTGTTTTTATCTACATCACAGACACTTTCTAACAATGAAACAGGCCATATTTTTTGTAATTTTCTCGTAATAACATAAAGAGTTCTTATCAATTGGACTCTATTCAATAAGAATTCGAGACTAGAAATAGTTTCAGAATTGATTTTCTAATTTAATGCCAATATTGAATAAAATTCGCATTTTGTTCGAGGTCAAAATACAAATCTAGAAGTGCTCCAAATTTATCGATGTTACATGATTTATAGAGTTTATCTAGGATTTTCTATTCAAGAGACACGTCTTTAAAAAATCACATTTAAAAATAAAACTATTTCATTTATTTTAATGAATATTTCAAGTAATTTTATTGATATCATCTATAACTTCTTATTAATAAATTAATTACATATTTTTATGATTTCATTTAAAAATGATCACAAATTACACAATTAATCAACTAATTAATAGTAAATCAATCAATCAATTAATTCGTATTTAAATAATAAATAATTAATTTACATTTAAAATCAAAACTAATTGAATTAATACATATATTTTTTTATTTTTTCACACAATACTATACAGACAAAAAAGGAAGAATATTTACAACACAATCAAATAGTACACGAATCCATTTCACACTCTTGACTTTTTCAAATTTGGGGTCGTCATGGTTTCTTATAGTTCTTTTATTTTCTATTTACAAATACCTTTTATTTTAAAACGGGGTGTAGGTCAATGAAATAATCATTCCTGGCTTGATTATAACATCTCTACCCGACGGAATACAAATGCCATCATACACCGTCTATACGGAAAAAAAGTAATATTATTTTATAAAATAAAAGAAATAAATAATGTATTAATAAATATAATAATTTATTTTATTTAAATACTAACTTTTCCTTCTCGATCTGAAATTGTAATCTTCCACATCAGATCTTTTTTCATAGAAATTGTATCGAATCTGCTAACAACGTAACAACCGACTAAAGGTGAATGATGAAATGAAATGACTTCATCGTTGGGAGAAAAACCTAATTCTCTTTGAAACTTAATGTCTGCTTGACGTAAAGCTTCTACTACCGTCATCATAGGCGATACCGTAACGATAACTTCGGGAATTTCGATTCTGCTATCTCCTGCGTTAATTTTAACCACGGCACCTGGCTAAAAAAATATTTCAAAAATTGTTAGAAAATTATTTTAACCGTGTAGCTTAAAAAATAATTAAACATTTTTCTTTAATTACCGGCGGTCTTAGTGAATGAAGAGGCGTCAATATCGGTACTACGTTAGGAAGTGGTAATTTAGGTGGAGATGGAAACATTAGTGGTAATTCGTGTTGTGGTTCTGGATATATCAATGGCGGGTGAGGTATTTTAGGAGGTAAAAATGGTTCAATTGGCTTCGGTATTTTTCCCTTCGGTAGATTTTTTGGAAACGAAAATATATCGCTCGGTTGCGGAGGCAGATTATCAGGAATCACTGGTAATTCTATGTCAGAGTCTAATAATTCCTGTATAGAAATATCTTCCAAAGAGTTGAGGAAAGCTTCCTAAATTAAACAAAAGGATTTTTACCTTAAAAAAACGCATAATTTGCGCATTAAAATAAATAACGTTATAAAAATTAACTATAGAATAAACTTAAACAGTAATTAATTCTCGCAAAAAATCGTACAAGATTAATTAATGTTATTTCGCTGCTTCCGAAAGGAAATATGGTATGATGCGTTTGAAATATTAAAACATTAACTCATCTATTATTAGTTCATAAAAAAAAAGAAAAAGAAAAAAGTGAGATTTAAAGATAGATTATTATATTATTTTCAGAAACATTTTCAAACTTATAACTGTTTACATTAATAAAATATTAATTAATTTTAAATGACATAAATAATCGATTTATTGAAAGAATAATAACTGTAATTAACATTAATAACTTAAATTAACGATCAAATTATCATATATAAAACTAAATACTTTATTAGTAAAATTAATTATTTAATAAATGTATTATTAACAAGACAATTTAAAATGTTTCTGAGTAACAGATAAAAGTCAATTAGAAAATCATAAGCAGATTATCAAAAATATTATAAATTGTTACCATATTTATAAATAAAAATAGTAATTATTACATTAACACCAAAAAAGAAGCTTGAATTATTGAGTATATCATAAAACACTTAATGAATTGTATACAATTCTTTTTAAGTGTGAATTAAGTGTTTGAAGTGAAATACTCAAACATAATCCGGTTCTTTAATAATAAAGAAGAATTGTTTATTAATATCATAAAGATTTGTTGGATTATATTTAAAATAATTAAATTTTATATCCTATAATAAAAGTCAAGAATCATCGCAACCATTCTTAATATTATTTTGAATCTAATTATAATTTTCTCGAGTCGTTAATTTTATTTAATACAATAAAATTTACAAAATTGTAATCCGAATATAACAATAACTTTTGTAATACTTCGATAAAAGAAAACGGCTACGTTCAAAACTTCGATAAATAATACTGATAATTAGCATTGTTATTTATTAATGACAATTAAAACAATTTAGAAATTGATTAAAGTTTAAACAAAGTAATTATTATACATTATTCTTAAAATGTTTTCAATGTTTGCTGTTTAAAAATAAACAACATATTTAATTATGAAATTTAATTTATCTAATGCTATGCATCAGTGATAGGAAATGGCTTAAAAATTAATTTCACTTGTTATTGTTTGAGAAAATATTCTTCAAATGGTAACAATAAACTTGTTTAGGAAATTCTTATTATATCTAAAAATATATTTTTCAAAGTTCTAAACTAATTTTTGAGTTAAAAATTATTAACTCAAATTGAAATTTAACTGTATGAAGGAAAAGAAAATCCAATAATTCTAAATATTATTTAAAAATCAATAAAATAAATACAATATATAAATATATATATATATAAACAATAAAGAACTATCATGTTTTGAAATTTGTAAAGCTCTCAAAACTTTCATTCAGTAAATAAAAAAAAAATGAAATCCCGGATCTAGTTAATTGATTTCATTCGCTTAAATGTTTTCCTATTTTGGGTTTGGTATTTTAAATGTTTCCTCATCAGTCCCGGAATGGGTTATAAATAGAGTTCTTGACTTATTTTGACTGACGGCAATTTTAAGGAGATAGTGAAGGGGGACGACAATTTGTAAACGACTTCTTTGTAAAAGTTAAGTATTGTTGGCTCCAAAAGATATGCAGTAGATTATTTAATCTACAACTATATTTATTACATTATTATCTTAATTTATAAATTTAATTGTTATATTAATTTTACTGAAAATCACTTGATTCAAATTTTCCAATTTTTATACATTTATAATATATATATATTGTTTCTTAATTTAATTTAGAAGATGTTATGTATGTTTACATAGCCATTATGCATTTTTAGAGAATTATAAATAATATACTTACGTTTTTCAGGTTTTGTTTGCTTCTGGACGTTTGATACAAACGTAATAATAGAGTGCTAATAGTTATTCCTTCGTTTTTAGCAAATGTCTCTACTAGGGATTCTAGATCCCTTACAGTTATACGTTCGACATCTCCTAATCTACAATCCTTTTTACGATGAATTCTTTTCAATTCTTCTGATCCAAACGTTCCTACGGTGAATCCAACAATGAATAGTATTGTGTACATTGTGAGAAATTACCTGTAGAATCTTAAAAAAATATATATATTAATTAAAATAGTTAAAATGCTTTACTATAATTTAAAACGTTTAAAACAATTTAATTTAAAAGAGCTTATTTTACAAAATTATGTGATTAAGTAAAATAATATTTTAAATTCTTATAACATTAAGGATCAAAACGTCAAATTAAAATTTTATACTATTATTATTGAATGAAAAAATACGTTTAATCCAGTTTATTCCAAAGATAACAGTTTTAGTGCGGTAACTGAACAAACATCAAATCAGTAACAACACACTTGACTGAACATAAAGCTTGTTAACTTCAAACAAATTGATACTTCTGTTCTTTCATGTCTACTATTGTATAAATGATCGATAATAATTGTTATCTTTTATTTTAAATTATAATTATTAAATTAGAATTAGAATAGTTACTTAAGAGCATGTTTTCTGAAGAAAACAATACAAGCATACACAGCAAAACAACTAGAGCCGAGAAGGAACAAATCCATGTCTTTATTGCAATTCATTTGTACTATTTGCGCTTTTAAGGCTTCTTATAATACATTTAGGAGAACGAATGAAAAAGAAAAAAACAGCATAAATCGAAACTTCTTAAAATAAAATAAAATCCAAAACAAGTTAGTATAAAAGAAATCAGAATTTTAACGTATAATTTTCTCAAATCTTTCTAAAATTATCAATAAGAACAAACTTCATTTGCGTTTTTTTAATGGATATAATTTTGGCAAAGTCATCAGCCTACTCGATAAGCCATTATCCAATAGTAGACTATTATCTTAATAATTGAAAGGTGAGAAAATTATCAATAAAGTAACTTGCTTAACGCGTAAAAAAACATTTTATGCGAATTTATTCGTTTTATCACCACGAAACTGGACTCTTAAACATTCTTTAATATCTTAACAAGTTTATTAAAAAGTATTTACATTTATAAATTTACGATAATAATCTAAAATAAAGATAATTCGCAAAAATTAATTAAGCTAATTAAATATCAGTTATCATCACGATTTGCGGTAATTCATCAATCGGTTGATTAACTATAATCATTAAATGTTCGTCAACTGGTAATTACTAAAATCTATCTGTTACACGAGTTACACCGTTGCAAATATACAAATTTATAATAAAATATTAAAATTTAGATATAGTTTTATAAATTTTTTGGTTTATTTGTCATATAAATTAAGATTTATAAAAAGAGGTTATATTCAAAATAGAGACGTTTATTCTTATAAATAGATCCATCACAGAATTTCCTGACACCATTAGTCATTTTGACTCTTTTCGTGACAACAACGGAATTTTTGATATCCGTTAAATAAGAAGAAATGTGATAATAGACACACCTTTTGTGAAAACTACATGCAAAAATATTTATTAATAAAAAGGAAGAAAAACAAAAATTATAACTGATAAATTTAGACTTTTTTCTCCCCCCAGAAAAATAATACTTTTAATTAGAAATCTCCAAATATTTTAATATAGGGATAATCACTTTCAGATTTATCTTGAGAATCACACTTTTGTTTTATGCGCTATCTTAAATAGAAAATTTTAATACAAATTTTACGCAATTTTTTTAAATTATTGGATAAATTATTTACTGATTCGACAATATTTTAGCTTTTAAAATATATAATAAACTGTCGAGCTTCACCGTTGCTCTTCTTTCTCCTAACAGAAATGCTTACCTGTATAAGCTTTAAAACGGATTTTTAGGACCAAGCTTTAAAATTTTGATAAATTACGAAAGTGCCGTGTTTAAAATTAAGTTAATAGTCTGTTCTCACCTTAACGATAAGCAAAGTATTGACATAATGACATTATCATAAATGGCATCTTCAAGTAGATAAGCTAAGAGTGAAACATATTAATTCTAATGATTGAACAGAAATGATGTCATTCTAAATTTTGGTAATGGATATTCAATATTCGACAATAAAAGACATTTTTCAAAGTTTTAAACTTGTTAAATTTATTATAACGTTTTTAATTTGATATTTCTATAAATATTTTGAAGGTATTTTTATTAATTTTTTAAATATATATTATGTAAATAATAAATATTTA
>NW_019384781.1:397039-440582 GCF_000671375.1 Centruroides sculpturatus
TATTAAATAAGGTGCGTTATTTAAAATTAAGTAACTAGAAATTAGTTAGTAATACTTTCTTTTTTAAAATTGTTCGTCAGATTTATTTTCTAAATATTCATTTAAGTTATATATTTAATTTAAGGAAGAGACGAGCTTACCGAAGGAAACTGAACGTATATTGCAAGAAAAACAATTAAATAAATTATGAAATAAAAAACATAATTAATGTATAAAAAATTACAAATCTTATTATTAAAATATTGTATAATTTGCCTTGACTTTTAATTTTAATTTTTAATATTATAATATTAGATAGAATAAATGTTCGAAAATGATAAAGAAATTAGTAGAAAAGAAGATTAATATATCCTTTCCATTAATTTATTTATTATTTTCGAACATTTATATTTTCTAATTTCATAATATCAAAAATTAAAATTAAAAATCAAGGCAAACATGCAATATTTATAATTAAAATTCTATAAAATTTATGACATATGTGTTATAGCTATATAATTATTACAAAAAAAAGTAATTTTTATCAGTTTATTTATATAACTCATTTCTTCGAAAAATTTTCAAGATATACTAAAGGGAATGAAACTGGGAGTAGTTGATTACGAACATGTCATGGTAATGTAATAATGACTGTCCTGTTTTCTAAATCATATTTGGTTACTGAAATGACAAAATACGTTGTTTTTATCATAAAGCATTATTAAAAAAAAGGCACTGACGCAGGCTACCTTATTTAACGTGGCTATTGCTCTTTTACACATAAAATTAAGCAATTAAAACGTAATATTTTAACGAATAAATTAATTTATATTATTTGTTGTTTAAAAAAAATGATTATTTTAAAGCAGAAAGTACAGCGAATGCTTTTACTGCTATTCTTGGTCTTTACACTGTTCACAACTGATGTGACTTTATCTCACCTGACAATGTTCAAAGCTACCATCACAACAACATGTGTAGCTGACAGTAACTATAGAATATCTACAACAATTTATAGCCCTATCAAAAAGTTTGTAATCTAAAATGTTTTTAATAATAGTTATGATATTTACGCTATATTTCTATTGATTGTAAATATGGAAAATATGAAATAGAATTATATTATTTTATTACATACTTAATATTAAAAAAAATAAGACAGATTAATTATTTCTCTAAATTATAGTATTAGAACAAATGACTGGTTAAAATTGCAATTAATTACATTCTTTTTTAATATTATTTAAACCTGTATACTAGTTTATAAGAGGCTGAAAGGCAACAATCTTTATCTGTATCTTTTTGTTTTTATAATTTAGAACTATATTAACATTATTAATATATAGTAGAAGTAATGATTTATTATAAATATATTATTTATATTAATAAATCAGATCATTTATAAGGTGTAATTATTTGAAATACTTGAAAGAACAGGTAAGCCTTTATCAAAAAGGAATTCTGCATTGAAAGGATACCTGTCTTCTTAAAGTTATTTATAAAGTTATTCATTGATACTCGTTGATTTTTATGGACGTTAATAGATACATTACTATGTATAGATGAATTATCAAAATTCCTGGTCTCCTACGCAGATTGCTTCCCTCTTTTCGATGCTTGTCTCACGGTGCCAGTATTAGGAATGTCAAGTGGCCAAAACTACGTGCAGATATCTTCTGACTCAACAACTTCGGTATTTTCCGCTATTTTCCCAAAATGGATGTGATACGATTGCAAAAAAAAGTATATTAACCAACGAATAAAAAAATTACAAGCCTATCTTTATAAGAGCAAGAGTTGTTAATTGAAAGACCATCAATTATTTCTTAGAAATAACAAATTTGAGAAATTTTTGATGAATTATTTTATTCATGTAATCGTGTTTAATTCATAAAATCTCAGATAAAAGACTCTGTAGCAGGATTTTTAATGAATGATTTCTGCTACACATTAATTATAGATTCTTTTATTGGAAATTTTTAAAAAATATATTTAAACACCTAGAAAGTAAGGAAAGAAAATTTTCAAAAAACAATTATTACGGCTCATTTAGGAAAGAAAAATAATTGTTATTTTTATTTTAAATTGCACGTAATTATTTTATCAAATGAATTAATCTACGATTGTAATGTATTTTTAAAAATATAATTCTTACCGACAAGTTAAAATTAGTTTAAACACGGAAAAATTATTTTTATATAAAATATTTAATTTGTAAATTTAACACTTGTAAAACACTGTTGAATAATTTCGATAATAGAGATGACAGATTATTTGATAAGTAATAAACAAACTGTCATTGTTCTTGATATAGTAATTAAGTAATAGACGCCATCTTTAAAATAAATAATGTCTAAATAAATATTTGAATTATTATTTAAAATATTTTTTAATAGGAAAATAACTGATTAAACACAAAATTGCCTACAGGAAAATATATATTAATTGACAAATTCTAGGAAATGATTAAGTATAACTTGCTGATATTTGCAGAATTCAATATATTTAAATAATATTTAATAAATTCTTATTTTTAATTCAATATTAAATATTAAATTAATTATAACAATTGAATGTTTATTTTAATATTAGTTTTCCGAATGCTAATATTAGTCATTTCAATTTAAATATGTTAATTTAATTTATTTAAATTTCAGTTATATTAAATATTTCAATTTTTATCATAAATTACAGTACATATACAAATAATGTAATTAGACACTTTCTAAAATAAGTTAGAGTGAATTTTGTCCAAAATAATAATAGTAATAATTGATGATGCCATTATTTGTCTGTTAAATGTACACATTCTTTCTGTTTTTCACGTTTATTTGATATATATTTAATAATAAAATAATATTTTTTTTAGTTTTTAATAATATTAAATACTATATTCAATTATTAAACAGTCTATTCCCAAAAAGATTTATTTCCATGAAATAACCTCTTGAGAAAACAGAAAAAATATTTCTTACGTCATTTATCATTTCTTTTGTGATTAGCTATTATACCCGCATTTATGTGTGTTATCTATACTAGAACTTTAAACAACCCAGCTGTAATAGAATTTGTTATTTTTAAAATGTTTAATTGAAGGTAAATCTTTTTGGTACAAACAAGTAGGGTTAAGACCTAAAGCTTGCAAGAGTAACAATAGAAAGTGGTATCTTTTAACATTAAAAGTTAATTTGGGTAAATCTACTACTATTGATAGTTACGAAAAAATAAAGATTTTTAAATCGTAACTAAGAATAAATAACTAACACTGAAATCAAATTTAATATACTGTACTTTGTGCTTGACATCACTATTACAACTCTCATCGGTGTCAACTAAATTTAAATGCTGGGTGATATTCAGCCAATTCACTTTGGTAATTAGACCCATAACGTGATCAACTTTTTTTGTTTACCTCATTGCCCATTTTTAGTTTTTTCGGTTGCAATTTTGCCCATTTCCCCCCTCTTTACAGTAAGCTGTGGCTTTACTGACAGTTCCAGCTGTAGGTATTTATGAAATTTACTAAAGTTGCTATGATTCGAATACTTCCATATTCGTCGTTTTTGTGTGTGATTTTTTTTTCTTCTCTACTGGATCATTATAAACTAACATGTATAATTTTTAGTTAAAAAATTGCTGTTAAAATTTTTTAACTAGAAAAAATTGCTGATATAAACGTAGCTGCTTTATTTTTCTTTAGTGGAAACATTAGGAATCTTGTCACATGACTTCAAAAATGTTGCTTGATTGGTGTGTAAGAGATACGATTTGGAATGAACACACGTGTGGAAGTAAGCCGCTTTGGAAATAACACGGAGGTTTGCTATTGTTAGCGAATAAGTCTTTTAGTAAACGAAATAACACAATATTATTTACTCCTATTAAAACAGAAAATCGAAGCGCCGTTGGTTTATTAGTTTACATTGTGTCATTTATGAAGATAAGTCGTTTTGGAAGTGGGCTCTTTAATTATACTATTATCTATAAAAATAACTTCTAATTATTAAAAATTTTTCATACATATAAATTGAAGAAAATTTTATTTGTTTTTATCGATAAAAATTAATTTACTACGTTAATATCTTACGTTTTGCCCATTCGTTTTTCTACAGATTTTCGATTATACATGCAAAAAAATGTTTTTAAATAGTCTTGAATTTTTCAACATAATGTTGAGAACTCAATATGTATTTCATATCAAATTTGATTACAATTGAATTAAATAAAAACATCTGTGTAATTTCAATTTATTAATATAATTGTCCCATGTATATTTAATGTGTACACTTATGCAACCTTATATATCATGTGGCCTTATGAGTTCCTTTTAAAACAGGATGTGGCCTTCCGATTAAGAAAGATTCTCTTACCTCTGGTTTAGGAGTTTCCTGTTTCCTTCTAAAATTCAATTTTTTAGTCATTTATAGAAAAGTTTAAAAATTACAATATATGTAATTTACATAATTGTAAATTATATTTATTATTAATATTATGTTTGCATACAAATACAGTAGTTAATATATGAATATATTATTAACATATTATGTTTCCCTGCATAAATTATGTATTATAATTTACTTACGTGCAATATATTATTTTTGGTAAATATTCTAACAAATAACGATTGTTTCCTATAATATTAGCCTATACACATATCACTAATGACATATGAAACATAATTAAAAGAGAAAAAGTATTAATAAAATTAAAAGATTTATATAGTTAAAGGAGAGAAAGAAAAAGACTTCTTGACAAAAAAAAAATTATTTATATAAATTGAGAGAGAAAATACGAATGAATATAATGAAATAAATACATGGAATCTCGCTATAAGAAACTTCAGGTGACCCTCGAAAATACTTGTTAAACTGAAAGTTTGTTGTAATGAAAAATGTATATAAATTATTATTAAATATACATGAGCTAAATGTGAAGTCTACAAAAAAAGAGACAAAGATGTTATATATGTTACTTATATCATTTTCTCTTTAAAATTTGAGTTATTTCATGTAAATGAAGCATTTTAGTTGTGAATTCGACAATTTAATTTATCCTTTCAAATCATATTCTTCCTACGCTTTGGTTTCCTATTTCAGAAAGAAATGATCAGAAATATCCCGGCAATGTTTCCCTCTCCTAGCTGTCCCTCGATGTTCATCTTCGTACCTTAAGAATAAGGTAAATAACAAAATTAAAAGAGGCGTAAATGACTGTCCTTACACCTGTGTCCACAACTTATAGCTCTAGTTCAGGTTAGTACACCTGCAACTCGTTAGTTGCTTACGATATCTTCTTTTCCTTGGATAGTTCTTTATCAGTTGGAAAACAATAGCGAAGAAGAGTGAAAGAAATTGCGAAGAGTTGTTATAGTAAAGTGAAAATTATAGAAATTCTGCGGACTGACAGAAAAGAAACGTTAAACTGGAAGTTCGTTCTAAATACAATACGTTTGTACACAGTGGCACAAAAGGGGCAATTGCCTGGGATTTCCACAAACAAGAAGACCCAAACTAATCATTTATAAGAAAATATTTCCCCCAAAAACTTGCCCAGAAGAAAAATATCTGAAGTCAATATTGTGCATGGGGTCTCTAGTTCAAATTTGCCTGGGCCCCATGAAGCTATAACGCGTTACATTTTGTACAACTGAAAGATTTTGTCGTTGATTCCTATAAACGTTGAGTCGGAAAAATTTTAAAAATCGTTATTACGAGGTTCCTTTTAACGTGATTCCATTGGATGAATTCCGTGAAAGAATTATAATTATTTAAAAACTAAATATAAGCCTACATACATTCAATAAACATCATATACTCAGCCTTTAGTAAATTATCTAGCAATGCTCATAAATAAAATCAACAAAGACAACAAATTAACTTGTATAGATTTACAACAATAAACCAGAAATGATATCAATTTGTTAGTAAAACAAAGGTTTATTTAAAATATTATACAGAAAATGATTACAAATAATATCCAAAAATGAAGAAAATATTGATATATTACATTTCAATTTAATCCATTTTATATTTTATATATGTTTTTTAATAAATGATTATTTCTATTTATAGAAAAATAGTAGATAAAAGTATGTTTCAATTATCACTGTAAATATAGAATGAAAGAAATCTACTATCCTATTCTACTNTGTAATTTACATAATTGTAAATTATATTTATTATAAATAAATACTTTAAAGTAAATTTCGCACTTAGCGTGAAAAATTTGTTATATTTGTAATTATATCAATATAATAGATTAAGAATTATTTTCGTAAGATTGGAATAAATTTACTTACATTATCTGTAACTGATGTACAGTACACAATATTACGGAATTGCTGGTAACGGCAATTTTGTACACCAAACAGAACGTCCACAACCTATATAGACGCACGTGCAGCTTGCGGGGGCAGTTCTGTGTGACGTCAGTCATTCGTCACATCCTCTTTTTGGCCACGTGTTGTTCCCGTTTGTTTAAGATGCGTTATTTAAAATTAAGTAACTAGAAATTAGTTAGTAATACTTTCTTTTTTAAAATTGTTCGTCAGATTTATTTTCTAAATATTCATTTAAGTTATATATTTAATTTAAGGAAGAGACGAGCTTACCGAAGGAAACTGAACGTATATTGCAAGAAAAACAATTAAATAAATTATGAAATAAAAAACATAATTAATGTATAAAAAATTACAAATCTTATTATTAAAATATTGTATAATTTGCCTTGACTTTTAATTTTAATTTTTAATATTATAATATTAGATAGAATAAATGTTCGAAAATGATAAAGAAATTAGTAGAAAAGAAGATTAATATATCCTTTCCATTAATTTATTTATTATTTTCGAACATTTATATTTTCTAATTTCATAATATCAAAAATTAAAATTAAAAATCAAGGCAAACATGCAATATTTATAATTAAAATTCTATAAAATTTATGACATATGTGTTATAGCTATATAATTATTACAAAAAAAAGTAATTTTTATCAGTTTATTTATATAACTCATTTCTTCGAAAAATTTTCAAGATATACTAAAGGGAATGAAACTGGGAGTAGTTGATTACGAACATGTCATGGTAATGTAATAATGACTGTCCTGTTTTCTAAATCATATTTGGTTACTGAAATGACAAAATACGTTGTTTTTATCATAAAGCATTATTAAAAAAAAGGCACTGACGCAGGCTACCTTATTTAACGTGGCTATTGCTCTTTTACACATAAAATTAAGCAATTAAAACGTAATATTTTAACGAATAAATTAATTTATATTATTTGTTGTTTAAAAAAAAATGATTATTTTAAAGCAGAAAGTACAGCGAATGCTTTTACTGCTATTCTTGGTCTTTACACTGTTCACAACTGATGTGACTTTATCTCACCTGACAATGTTCAAAGCTACCATCACAACAACATGTGTAGCTGACAGTAACTATAGAATATCTACAACAATTTATAGCCCTATCAAAAAGTTTGTAATCTAAAATGTTTTTAATAATAGTTATGATATTTACGCTATATTTCTATTGATTGTAAATATGGAAAATATGAAATAGAATTATATTATTTTATTACATACTTAATATTAAAAAAAATAAGACAGATTAATTATTTCTCTAAATTATAGTATTAGAACAAATGACTGGTTAAAATTGCAATTAATTATATTCTTTTTTAATATTATTTAAACCTGTATACTAGTTTATAAGAGGCTGAAAGGCAACAATCTTTATCTGTATCTTTTTGTTTTTATAATTTAGAACTATATTAACATTATTAATATATAGTAGAAGTAATGATTTATTATAAATATATTATTTATATTAATAAATCAGATCATTTATAAAATGTAATTATTTGAAATACTTGAAAGAACAGGTAAGCCTTTATCAAAAAGGAATTCTGCATTGAAAGGATACCTGCCTTCTTAAAGTTATTTATAAAGTTATTCATTGATACTCGTTGATTTTTATGGACGTTAATAGATACATTACTATGTATAGATGAATTATCAAAATTCCTGGTCTCCTACGCAGATTGCTTCCCTCTTTTCGATGCTTGTCTCACGGTGCCAGTATTAGGAATGTCAAGTGGCCAAAACTACGTGCAGATATCTTCTGACTCAACAACTTCGGTATTTTCCGCTATTTTCCCAAAATGGATGTGATACGATTGCAAAAAAAAGTATATTAACCAACGAATAAAAAAATTACAAGCCTATCTTTATAAGAGCAAGAGTTGTTAATTGAAAGACCATCAATTATTTCTTAGAAATAACAAATTTGAGAAATTTTTGATGAATTATTTTATTCATGTAATCGTGTTTAATTCATAAAATCTCAGATAAAAGACTCTGTAGCAGGATTTTTAATGAATGATTTCTGCTACACATTAATTATAGATTCTTTTATTGGAAATTTTTAAAAAATATATTTAAACACCTAGAAAGTAAGGAAAGAAAATTTTCAAAAAACAATTATTACCGCTCATTTAGGAAAGAAAAATAATTGTTATTTTTATTTTAAATTGCACGTAATTATTTTATCAAATGAATTAATCTACGATTGTAATGTATTTTTAAAAATATAATTCTTACCGACAAGTTAAAATTAGTTTAAACACGGAAAAATTATTTTTATATAAAATATTTAATTTGTAAATTTAACACTTGTAAAACACTGTTGAATAATTTCGATAATAGAGATGACAGATTATTTGATAAGTAATAAACAAACTGTCATTGTTCTTGATATAGTAATTAAGTAATAGACGCCATCTTTAAAATAAATAATGTCTAAATAAATATTTGAATTATTATTTAAAATATTTTTTAATAGGAAAATAACTGATTAAACACAAAATTGCCTACAGGAAAATATATATTAATTGACAAATTCTAGGAAATGATTAAGTATAACTTGCTGATATTTGCAGAATTCAATATATTTAAATAATATTTAATAAATTCTTATTTTTAATTCAATATTAAATATTAAATTAATTATAACAATTGAATGTTTATTTTAATATTAGTTTTCCGAATGCTAATATTAGTCATTTCAATTTAAATATGTTAATTTAATTTATTTAAATTTCAGTTATATTAAATATTTCAATTTTTATCATAAATTACAGTACATATACAAATAATGTAATTAGACACTTTCTAAAATAAGTTAGAGTGAATTTTGTCCAAAATAATAATAGTAATAATTGATGATGCCATTATTTGTCTGTTAAATGTACACATTCTTTCTGTTTTTCACGTTTATTTGATATATATTTAATAATAAAATAATATTTTTTTTAGTTTTTAATAATATTAAATACTATATTCAATTATTAAACAGTCTATTCCCAAAAAGATTTATTTCCATGAAATAACCTCTTGAGAAAACAGAAAAAATATTTCTTACGTCATTTATCATTTCTTTTGTGATTAGCTATTATACCCGCATTTATGTGTGTTATCTATACTAGAACTTTAAACAACCCAGCTGTAATAGAATTTGTTATTTTTAAAATGTTTAATTGAAGGTAAATCTTTTTGGTACAAACAAGTAGGGTTAAGACCTAAAGCTTGCAAGAGTAACAATAGAAAGTGGTATCTTTTAACATTAAAAGTTAATTTGGGTAAATCTACTACTATTGATAGTTACGAAAAAATAAAGATTTTTAAATCGTAACTAAGAATAAATAACTAACACTGAAATCAAATTTAATATACTGTACTTTGTGCTTGACATCACTATTACAACTCTCATCGGTGTCAACTAAATTTAAATGCTGGGTGATATTCAGCCAATTCACTTTGGTAATTAGACCCATAACGTGATCAACTTTTTTTGTTTACCTCATTGCCCATTTTTAGTTTTTTCGGTTGCAATTTTGCCCATTTCCCCCCTCTTTACAGTAAGCTGTGGCTTTACTGACAGTTCCAGCTGTAGGTATTTATGAAATTTACTAAAGTTGCTATGATTCGAATACTTCCATATTCGTCGTTTTTGTGTGTGATTTTTTTTTCTTCTCTACTGGATCATTATAAACTAACATGTATAATTTTTAGTTAAAAAATTGCTGTTAAAATTTTTTAACTAGAAAAAATTGCTGATATAAACGTAGCTGCTTTATTTTTCTTTAGTGGAAACATTAGGAATCTTGTCACATGACTTCAAAAATGTTGCTTGATTGGTGTGTAAGAGATACGATTTGGAATGAACACACGTGTGGAAGTAAGCCGCTTTGGA
Organism: Centruroides sculpturatus; assembly: GCF_000671375.1. Taxonomy (NCBI): domain Eukaryota; kingdom Metazoa; phylum Arthropoda; class Arachnida; order Scorpiones; family Buthidae; genus Centruroides; species Centruroides sculpturatus. The sequence goes on from NW_019384781.1 coordinate 407,275, forward strand.
AATAACACGGAGGTTTGCTATTGTTAGCGAATAAGTCTTTTAGTAAACGAAATAACACAATATTATTTACTCCTATTAAAACAGAAAATCGAAGCGCCGTTGGTTTATTAGTTTACATTGTGTCATTTATGAAGATAAGTCGTTTTGGAAGTGGGCTCTTTAATTATACTATTATCTATAAAAATAACTTCTAATTATTAAAAATTTTTCATACATATAAATTGAAGAAAATTTTATTTGTTTTTATCGATAAAAATTAATTTACTACGTTAATATCTTACGTTTTGCCCATTCGTTTTTCTACAGATTTTCGATTATACATGCAAAAAAATGTTTTTAAATAGTCTTGAATTTTTCAACATAATGTTGAGAACTCAATATGTATTTCATATCAAATTTGATTACAATTGAATTAAATAAAAACATCTGTGTAATTTCAATTTATTAATATAATTGTCCCATGTATATTTAATGTGTACACTTATGCAACCTTATATATCATGTGGCCTTATGAGTTCCTTTTAAAACAGGATGTGGCCTTCCGATTAAGAAAGATTCTCTTACCTCTGGTTTAGGAGTTTCCTGTTTCCTTCTAAAATTCAATTTTTTAGTCATTTATAGAAAAGTTTAAAAATTACAATATATGTAATTTACATAATTGTAAATTATATTTATTATTAATATTATGTTTGCATACAAATACAGTAGTTAATATATGAATATATTATTAACATATTATGTTTCCCTGCATAAATTATGTATTATAATTTACTTACGTGCAATATATTATTTTTGGTAAATATTCTAACAAATAACGATTGTTTCCTATAATATTAGCCTATACACATATCACTAATGACATATGAAACATAATTAAAAGAGAAAAAGTATTAATAAAATTAAAAGATTTATATAGTTAAAGGAGAGAAAGAAAAAGACTTCTTGACAAAAAAAAAATTATTTATATAAATTGAGAGAGAAAATACGAATGAATATAATGAAATAAATACATGGAATCTCGCTATAAGAAACTTCAGGTGACCCTCGAAAATACTTGTTAAACTGAAAGTTTGTTGTAATGAAAAATGTATATAAATTATTATTAAATATACATGAGCTAAATGTGAAGTCTACAAAAAAAGAGACAAAGATGTTATATATGTTACTTATATCATTTTCTCTTTAAAATTTGAGTTATTTCATGTAAATGAAGCATTTTAGTTGTGAATTCGACAATTTAATTTATCCTTTCAAATCATATTCTTCCTACGCTTTGGTTTCCTATTTCAGAAAGAAATGATCAGAAATATCCCGGCAATGTTTCCCTCTCCTAGCTGTCCCTCGATGTTCATCTTCGTACCTTAAGAATAAGGTAAATAACAAAATTAAAAGAGGCGTAAATGACTGTCCTTACACCTGTGTCCACAACTTATAGCTCTAGTTCAGGTTAGTACACCTGCAACTCGTTAGTTGCTTACGATATCTTCTTTTCCTTGGATAGTTCTTTATCAGTTGGAAAACAATAGCGAAGAAGAGTGAAAGAAATTGCGAAGAGTTGTTATAGTAAAGTGAAAATTATAGAAATTCTGCGGACTGACAGAAAAGAAACGTTAAACTGGAAGTTCGTTCTAAATACAATACGTTTGTACACAGTGGCACAAAAGGGGCAATTGCCTGGGATTTCCACAAACAAGAAGACCCAAACTAATCATTTATAAGAAAATATTTCCCCCAAAAACTTGCCCAGAAGAAAAATATCTGAAGTCAATATTGTGCATGGGGTCTCTAGTTCAAATTTGCCTGGGCCCCATGAAGCTATAACGCGTTACATTTTGTACAACTGAAAGATTTTGTCGTTGATTCCTATAAACGTTGAGTCGGAAAAATTTTAAAAATCGTTATTACGAGGTTCCTTTTAACGTGATTCCATTGGATGAATTCCGTGAAAGAATTATAATTATTTAAAAACTAAATATAAGCCTACATACATTCAATAAACATCATATACTCAGCCTTTAGTAAATTATCTAGCAATGCTCATAAATAAAATCAACAAAGACAACAAATTAACTTGTATAGATTTACAACAATAAACCAGAAATGATATCAATTTGTTAGTAAAACAAAGGTTTATTTAAAATATTATACAGAAAATGATTACAAATAATATCCAAAAATGAAGAAAATATTGATATATTACATTTCAATTTAATCCATTTTATATTTTATATATGTTTTTTAATAAATGATTATTTCTATTTATAGAAAAATAGTAGATAAAAGTATGTTTCAATTATCACTGTAAATATAGAATGAAAGAAATCTACTATCCTATTCTACTAGAAAACCAATTCTATTTTATTTATTTTTCCGGCAGATTTACCGAAAGCTTTCAAGTAATCTTCCAGAGAAAACATTCCTTTGAAAGTACTATATCTCCCTTTTCCCAGAGTAGAAAGTGATCGTTTGAAAATGATTTAAAATAATATGTCATCAACTCTTTGTAAGGTATAACATATATTTGACATATAATACACATTCATTATCTTCTTATATAAAGATTTATTTTTATATTATACTTTAAGAAAATTTTTATAATATTCAATATATTAATTGTATTTAAGAATTTATTTATTTTATTTACAAGATAATTTACAATTAAATAATTCAAATATTTTATGTTATCTGAATAAATTAGTTTTAATATTATTGAAGCTGTCCAAAGTTAGATTTCTTTTTTCTTTTTGTACTACTACTATACTTTATCACCTTTTGACGTCAAATTTTTGATATTTTTTACTTTAAATGTGTAAATTTAGTGTTTTTAGTAACGTCATTTGGAAGTACAATTCCGATAAAAGGAATAGTTTGAGGATCAGTTTATCTTTATAAAGTCGTAGAGAATGATATTTTAAAATGTATGAGTTGATAGAAAAAAGAAATAGTTCTTCGAATCTTTATAGATGTTATCCAGTAAGTAAACTTCAGATTTATATTATATTAAACAGTAATTAAATAAAAAATACCTGATTTTTTTATTAAATGAAAATGTTACGAATTTGTTATAAAATCTGAAAGATATAGCATAATAAAAAATGAAATTAGATTGAATTATAAGACGATCTGCCAAGTGGGTGCCACCGGGAAGACTTCTATGAGGGCATGGTTCCTATTTAAGTCTTAGATACGTGAAGAAAACCCGGAAAATTCCATGCAGACAGCCTGTTGCTCAAGCGCAAAACCACGATCACTGTTCAGTGGTGTTATCCACTGGGCTACTGATGAGCTAAAAAATAAAATAATTCGGATTAAGATTGTTATTATCGAGTCATCATTAATTAATATTTTTAATAATTTGAATGAATTAGATCACATATATTGAAATGTATTTGTTTAATTTTGCTATTGTGAGCGTAGTTAATTCAAAATCAAATAAGATGCAGATAACGATGCTTAAATTCGAATTATTTCTAAAAAATCCTGAGCGTAAAGAAATTTGAATTTCGATCTTCTATAGATATAGGCTAAGGGAATCTTATAACAAACTAAATAATAAATCAATTCTTGAAAAAAGTAACATTTATCTATAAGATGATTGTGTTGACTAAACAAAAGATTACACCCAAATTATGATATTCTATATTAGCTAATAAATTTTGAGGTAAATTCTCTATACTTTATATGCTTATCCCAAATTTTTTGGTAAATTTACTTAATATATAGATACAAATTACATTATCCTTCATTAGTTATTTGAATTATTTCTAGAGTTTTTTTTTGAGTTTTTTTTTGTATGAAATTAATTAATTCCAAAATTTCAATTGCTTTTTTGTACCGCCACTAAATTACAAATTCATGTCATCCCGCAATTACAATTTTTTTTGTGACAAAATGTCTGTTATGAAAGTTAAAATATCAGTCAATTAGTGTTAATTTTATTCGCGTGTCTAATGTAAGTAATGTGTAAAAAGCTGAAGCTAAAAAAAATTTTATCTAAAATTATTTAAATATTTCCATTAGAGAAAAACAAAATACAAACAACAACTTCCAAACCTTATTCAAGAAGTCAAAAGCAATTTTCAGTTATTTGAAATTGAAATTGAATTGAAACTAATTGAAAAGTTTTCGGGACGTTATAGCGAAAACTTTTCAATTAGCAATATATAAGCAATACATCAACAATACAAATACAGAATCATCTTAAATTCCGAAAATACAATCATTCTATTACCATAACAACAAACATTCTAAAATCAAAGCATTAGACATTGTATTATTAGATGAACATATTTAAAAATTTTAAATTTATGTTCATTGTATTGAAATTTATAGTAAGGTTGTTGTTTCCTTGTATACAAGAAAATCCGATTTAGAATATAATTACGATTATGAAATAAATTTATATATTATTTAAGAATAAAATATTTACAAAGATAATTTATATATTATTTAAGAAATTTTCTATAGTTTTGTTGAGAAAAAAATGAAATAAGTTATTTATCGGATAAAGATTCCATATGCTAAAGTTATCTTTATGGTAATCAGTATTTTAATTTATTTTCATTTTATTGTACTTTTTTTTTTCTTTTCATAAAAAATATGAGATCAGAGACGTTAATAGATTTGATTTATGTATAAATATGACAAATTTCAAAGTTTTAGATCTAAAAATAAAGTTAAATATATTTATAAGAATAAAAATTAGCCTAATTTTTGGCTATAAGACCCATTGCCGTAACTAGACAGGTGCAACAGGTGCACCCGCACAGGGCCCACTTGGAAGAGGAGCCCAAAATGCATATATTTGTTTTATTATTTTCCCAAACCTAATTAATTAAGGAGCCTAATTGCAAATTCTTGCACGGGGCACAGGAATGGCTAGTTACGGCACTGATAACACCAGATTTAATTTTTGTCCATTTTGGCTTTCCAAGTTCTTTACTGTGTTGATCAGCGTAAGTGACGGCAGAGAAACTATGTTCGATCTTAACTGTACTCGATCGAACTCGATATTAAATCCTTCGGGATAATAGGAAAATACCTTGAATAAAATATTAGAATACAAAATTAAATTATCGGAATATTTTTTTCTATTTTAAGAAGCGTCATTCGGCTGAATTGTTTGAATGAAGAGGTTGATTTCTAGTGTCTGTTTAGTTGAAAAAAATGATAAAATATTTGACAGTTACTATTTTCTTGGTTTTACAAACTTATTTCCTCATAAATGTACACTTCTATTACAATGTAAACAACCTGAACAGGATCTGAAAAGAATATAATATCAACATAAATACTTATTTTCAGATATTTCATTATGTTTTTAGTCTAACAGACAATGGATAAAAAGCAAGTTTCATATTGGGAAAGAAATTATTAAACAATTTTTAAAGTTAGAAAACTTAATATTGTTAAAGTGTATATCACATGCCATTAGGAATTTAATATGATATTTTACAAGATCATTTAAATAAAATAATACATTTTATATTTATTATTTTATTATACAATACAGTCTCTATTAAAATTGGTAATTTGAAACATTCTATATATTATCTGAAAAACATAACAGAAAATCAAATTGATGCAATGCAGTGTGCTGATTTTTTTTTAATAACTAACAAAATCTTTTTATCCGGGTTTAAGGTTTTATATTTTAATATATATCCGAAATATTTTTACAGCACATGAAAAATTGGATTCAAGAGCGCATTACAGATGAAGTCTGCTGGCCAGAATTTCAAAGAACAATTTAATATGTTAAAAATCTATATTCAGTTGTTGAAGCTATTACAGCTTTTCCGAGAATAAAAATTCCGATGTTCATTAGTCTACATAAGCAAAGAAAAATACATGCGTTATGATAAAAACCCAACTAGTGATTTATTGGAAAACTGCAGTAAGTTTACAAATGCCTAGCAGTGTTTTGAATAAACCGCGAATTGTCGTCTACAGATAGTGAGAGATGGCCTGGTGGTCAAGCTGTTACAACCCACCTCTTAGAGGACCCGGGATCAAATCCGAGGAATTTTTACGGGGGATAATCCGTCCGAATACGTCCCTGTCCCTCACTACTCGTCGTTCCATTGTGGAACTGGCCGAACCCATAATGGACTTTGCTACAACGGTCCTCTTACAACACGGGTGCCCGTAGATTGAGGCACTTGGAGCACCTGTTCCTTATTTTCTGTGTTACCCTTTTCCTAATTTCCAGGAAGACCTAAAATCCATTATCAACGAACAATAGAAAATCCTCGACTTCTAGTCTATTCTGCAAATATAAAAAAAAAACTAATGAACGATATTTATCCATTGGCTCATGCAAATTAGTCGCATGTTGACTAAAACTTAGCCTCAAAAACAAGAAACCTTCCTTGTTTTCGAGGCCAAGTTAGTCCCGATTGCAACCAATGACACCTCGTGAAAGCGCTGATCCGACATTGAATCATAGTTTGAAGTTCCTTGCACAATGTACTGTGCGATGCCCCTTTTTTTGTAGCTTGTGCCTTTTGTATAGTCTACAGGCATCGCTGTCTTACAAATTAGTTTCCACAGGGCGGAATTAGGTTAAATGAGCGTACAAACTGTACTTTTTCAAACATGGTATATAAAAGTACACTAAATAAATGCATTTCAAAATATAACTCAATATTATTTAAACAATTAAAATAAATGAAAACGATAACTTTTTCAGAACCCAATTTCAGACAAATTCTTCTTCACGCTTTTCACGTCTTCAGTAGCAGAAATTTAATTTTAAAACTCATCGAATCTAATTTGAAATGTGATTCGTTTCGTTTTAGTAGAAGAAATTTGTTATAATAAAGCGATTTAGAAAACGAAACTCGAATAAAGTTCATAGACGGTCAAGTAATATGGCATTACAGAAAAAATTAAAAATAAATAGGAAAACAAAAGTCAAGTTAAGAAAAAACGATTAAAAGTTAAACTGATCTTATGAGAAACGTGTCTGTATAATGCAAGGTCAATTTCAAAGTCAAAGTCAATAAAAGAAAGGAGAAAGAAATAAGAAAACGTTATTAATCTAAATAAACAAAGCATCTTGACTATTAGGAAAATAATCGATTTGGTAATGTCAATATTGCAAATGTAAAAACGACCTCTGAACAATCATCTATTATGGTTGGTATCCAATTTGTGTTTTCTCTAGCTTGCTATATTTATTTTTTAAAATACAGACATCAGATATTCCCCTCGTACAACACATTTCTACAATACGGTTTCGCTCTAACACGGTTTGAGAATTTGAGAAATCCTCGTACAAAATTTCACAACTTTTAAGTGCAAATTCTTTTATTCGATATACAGTGGAACCTCGGTATACGACCTTAATCCGTTCCTGGTGTTTGGACTTATACCGAATAGGACGTATACCAAACCAACCTTTTCCATAAGAAGTAATGTAAAAATGATTAATCCGTTCTCATGTAAAAAAAAATGGCTGGCTTTAAACACCTGGCTTTCCTNTTAAATACTATATTCAATTATTAAACAGTCTATTCCCAAAAAGATTTATTTCCATGAAATAACCTCTTGAGAAAACAGAAAAAATATTTCTTACGTCATTTATCATTTCTTTTGTGATTAGCTATTATACCCGCATTTATGTGTGTTATCTATACTAGAACTTTAAACAACCCAGCTGTAATAGAATTTGTTATTTTTAAAATGTTTAATTGAAGGTAAATCTTTTTGGTACAAACAAGTAGGGTTAAGACCTAAAGCTTGCAAGAGTAACAATAGAAAGTGGTATCTTTTAACATTAAAAGTTAATTTGGGTAAATCTACTACTATTGATAGTTACGAAAAAATAAAGATTTTTAAATCGTAACTAAGAATAAATAACTAACACTGAAATCAAATTTAATATACTGTACTTTGTGCTTGACATCACTATTACAACTCTCATCGGTGTCAACTAAATTTAAATGCTGGGTGATATTCAGCCAATTCACTTTGGTAATTAGACCCATAACGTGATCAACTTTTTTTGTTTACCTCATTGCCCATTTTTAGTTTTTTCGGTTGCAATTTTGCCCATTTCCCCCCTCTTTACAGTAAGCTGTGGCTTTACTGACAGTTCCAGCTGTAGGTATTTATGAAATTTACTAAAGTTGCTATGATTCGAATACTTCCATATTCGTCGTTTTTGTGTGTGATTTTTTTTTCTTCTCTACTGGATCATTATAAACTAACATGTATAATTTTTAGTTAAAAAATTGCTGTTAAAATTTTTTAACTAGAAAAAATTGCTGATATAAACGTAGCTGCTTTATTTTTCTTTAGTGGAAACATTAGGAATCTTGTCACATGACTTCAAAAATGTTGCTTGATTGGTGTGTAAGAGATACGATTTGGAATGAACACACGTGTGGAAGTAAGCCGCTTTGGAAATAACACGGAGGTTTGCTATTGTTAGCGAATAAGTCTTTTAGTAAACGAAATAACACAATATTATTTACTCCTATTAAAACAGAAAATCGAAGCGCCGTTGGTTTATTAGTTTACATTGTGTCATTTATGAAGATAAGTCGTTTTGGAAGTGGGCTCTTTAATTATACTATTATCTATAAAAATAACTTCTAATTATTAAAATTTTTTCATACATATAAATTGAAGAAAATTTTATTTGTTTTTATCGATAAAAATTAATTTACTACGTTAATATCTTACGTTTTGCCCATTCGTTTTTCTACAGATTTTCGATCATACATGCAAAAAAATGTTTTTAAATAGTCTTGAATTTTTCAACATAATGTTGAGAACTCAATATGTATTTCATATCAAATTTGATTACAATTGAATTAAATAAAAACATCTGTGTAATTTCAATTTATTAATATAATTGTCCCATGTATATTTAATGTGTACACTTATGCAACCTTATATATCATGTGGCCTTATGAGTTCCTTTTAAAACAGGATGTGGCCTTCCGATTAAGAAAGATTCTCTTACCTCTGGTTTAGGAGTTTCCTGTTTCCTTCTAAAATTCAATTTTTTAGTCATTTATAGAAAAGTTTAAAAATTACAATATATGTAATTTACATAATTGTAAATTATATTTATTATTAATATTATGTTTGTATACAAATACAGTAGTTAATATATGAATATATTATTAACATATTATGTTTCCCTGCATAAATTATGTATTATAATTTACTTACGTGCAATATATTATTTTTGGTAAATATTCTAACAAATAACGATTGTTTCCTATAATATTAGCCTATACACATATCACTAATGACATATGAAACATAATTAAAAGAGAAAAAGTATTAATAAAATTAAAAGATTTATATAGTTAAAGGAGAGAAAGAAAAAGACTTCTTGACAAAAAAAAAATTATTTATATAAATTGAGAGAGAAAATACGAATGAATATAATGAAATAAATACATGGAATCTCGCTATAAGAAACTTCAGGTGACCCTCGAAAATACTTGTTAAACTGAAAGTTTGTTGTAATGAAAAATGTATATAAATTATTATTAAATATACATGAGCTAAATGTGAAGTCTACAAAAAAAGAGACAAAGATGTTATATATGTTACTTATATCATTTTCTCTTTAAAATTTGAGTTATTTCATGTAAATGAAGCATTTTAGTTGTGAATTCGACAATTTAATTTATCCTTTCAAATCATATTCTTCCTACGCTTTGGTTTCCTATTTCAGAAAGAAATGATCAGAAATATCCCGGCAATGTTTCCCTCTCCTAGCTGTCCCTCGATGTTCATCTTCGTACCTTAAGAATAAGGTAAATAACAAAATTAAAAGAGGCGTAAATGACTGTCCTTACACCTGTGTCCACAACTTATAGCTCTAGTTCAGGTTAGTACACCTGCAACTCGTTAGTTGCTTACGATATCTTCTTTTCCTTGGATAGTTCTTTATCAGTTGGAAAACAATAGCGAAGAAGAGTGAAAGAAATTGCGAAGAGTTGTTATAGTAAAGTGAAAATTATAGAAATTCTGCGGACTGACAGAAAAGAAACGTTAAACTGGAAGTTCGTTCTAAATACAATACGTTTGTACACAGTGGCACAAAAGGGGCAATTGCCTGGGATTTCCACAAACAAGAAGACCCAAACTAATCATTTATAAGAAAATATTTCCCCCAAAAACTTGCCCAGAAGAAAAATATCTGAAGTCAATATTGTGCATGGGGTCTCTAGTTCAAATTTGCCTGGGCCCCATGAAGCTATAACGCGTTACATTTTGTACAACTGAAAGATTTTGTCGTTGATTCCTATAAACGTTGAGTCGGAAAAATTTTAAAAATCGTTATTACGAGGTTCCTTTTAACGTGATTCCATTGGATGAATTCCGTGAAAGAATTATAATTATTTAAAAACTAAATATAAGCCTACATACATTCAATAAACATCATATACTCAGCCTTTAGTAAATTATCTAGCAATGCTCATAAATAAAATCAACAAAGACAACAAATTAACTTGTATAGATTTACAACAATAAACCAGAAATGATATCAATTTGTTAGTAAAACAAAGGTTTATTTAAAATATTATACAGAAAATGATTACAAATAATATCCAAAAATGAAGAAAATATTGATATATTACATTTCAATTTAATCCATTTTATATTTTATATATGTTTTTTAATAAATGATTATTTCTATTTATAGAAAAATAGTAGATAAAAGTATGTTTCAATTATCACTGTAAATATAGAATGAAAGAAATCTACTATCCTATTCTACTAGAAAACCAATTCTATTTTATTTATTTTTCCGGCAGATTTACCGAAAGCTTTCAAGTAATCTTCCAGAGAAAACATTCCTTTGAAAGTACTATATCTCCCTTTTCCCAGAGTAGAAAGTGATCGTTTGAAAATGATTTAAAATAATATGTCATCAACTCTTTGTAAGGTATAACATATATTTGACATATAATACACATTCATTATCTTCTTATATAAAGATTTATTTTTATATTATACTTTAAGAAAATTTTTATAATATTCAATATATTAATTGTATTTAAGAATTTATTTATTTTATTTACAAGATAATTTACAATTAAATAATTCAAATATTTTATGTTATCTGAATAAATTAGTTTTAATATTATTGAAGCTGTCCAAAGTTAGATTTCTTTTTTCTTTTTGTACTATTACTATACTTTATCACCTTTTGACGTCAAATTTTTGATATTTTTTACTTTAAATGTGTAAATTTAGTGTTTTTAGTAACGTCATTTGGAAGTACAATTCCGATAAAAGGAATAGTTTGAGGATCAGTTTATCTTTATAAAGTCGTAGAGAATGATATTTTAAAATGTATGAGTTGATAGAAAAAAGAAATAGTTCTTCGAATCTTTATAGATGTTATCCAGTAAGTAAACTTCAGATTTATATTATATTAAACAGTAATTAAATAAAAAATACCTGATTTTTTTATTAAATGAAAATGTTACGAATTTGTTATAAAATCTGAAAGATATAGCATAATAAAAAATGAAATTAGATTGAATTATAAGACGATCTGCCAAGTGGGTGCCACCGGGAAGACTTCTATGAGGGCATGGTTCCTATTTAAGTCTTAGATACGTGAAGAAAACCCGGAAAATTCCATGCAGACAGCCTGTTGCTCAAGCGCAAAACCACGATCACTGTTCAGTGGTGTTATCCACTGGGCTACTGATGAGCTAAAAAATAAAATAATTCGGATTAAGATTGTTATTATCGAGTCATCATTAATTAATATTTTTAATAATTTGAATGAATTAGATCACATATATTGAAATGTATTTGTTTAATTTTGCTATTGTGAGCGTAGTTAATTCAAAATCAAATAAGATGCAGATAACGATGCTTAAATTCGAATTATTTCTAAAAAATCCTGAGCGTAAAGAAATTTGAATTTCGATCTTCTATAGATATAGGCTAAGGGAATCTTATAACAAACTAAATAATAAATCAATTCTTGAAAAAAGTAACATTTATCTATAAGATGATTGTGTTGACTAAACAAAAGATTACACCCAAATTATGATATTCTATATTAGCTAATAAATTTTGAGGTAAATTCTCTATACTTTATATGCTTATCCCAAATTTTTTGGTAAATTTACTTAATATATAGATACAAATTACATTATCCTTCATTAGTTATTTGAATTATTTCTAGAGTTTTTTTTTGAGTTTTTTTTTGTATGAAATTAATTAATTCCAAAATTTCAATTGCTTTTTTGTACCGCCACTAAATTACAAATTCATGTCATCCCGCAATTACAATTTTTTTTGTGACAAAATGTCTGTTATGAAAGTTAAAATATCAGTCAATTAGTGTTAATTTTATTCGCGTGTCTAATGTAAGTAATGTGTAAAAAGCTGAAGCTAAAAAAAATTTTATCTAAAATTATTTAAATATTTCCATTAGAGAAAAACAAAATACAAATAACAACTTCCAAACCTTATTCAAGAAGTCAAAAGCAATTTTCAGTTATTTGAAATTGAAATTGAATTGAAACTAATTGAAAAGTTTTCGGGACGTTATAGCGAAAACTTTTCAATTAGCAATATATAAGCAATACATCAACAATACAAATACAGAATCATCTTAAATTCCGAAAATACAATCATTCTATTACCATAACAACAAACATTCTAAAATCAAAGCATTAGACATTGTATTATTAGATGAACATATTTAAAAATTTTAAATTTATGTTCATTGTATTGAAATTTATAGTAAGGTTGTTGTTTCCTTGTATACAAGAAAATCCGATTTAGAATATAATTACGATTATGAAATAAATTTATATATTATTTAAGAATAAAATATTTACAAAGATAATTTATATATTATTTAAGAAATTTTCTATAGTTTTGTTGAGAAAAAAATGAAATAAGTTATTTATCGGATAAAGATTCCATATGCTAAAGTTATCTTTATGGTAATCAGTATTTTAATTTATTTTCATTTTATTGTACTTTTTTTTTTCTTTTCATAAAAAATATGAGATCAGAGACGTTAATAGATTTGATTTATGTATAAATATGACAAATTTCAAAGTTTTAGATCTAAAAATAAAGTTAAATATATTTATAAGAATAAAAATTAGCCTAATTTTTGGCTATAAGACCCATTGCCGTAACTAGACAGGTGCAACAGGTGCACCCGCACAGGGCCCACTTGGAAGAGGAGCCCAAAATGCATATATTTGTTTTATTATTTTCCCAAACCTAATTAATTAAGGAGCCTAATTGCAAATTCTTGCACGGGGCACAGGAATGGCTAGTTACGGCACTGATAACACCAGATTTAATTTTTGTCCATTTTGGCTTTCCAAGTTCTTTACTGTGTTGATCAGCGTAAGTGACGGCAGAGAAACTATGTTCGATCTTAACTGTACTCGATCGAACTCGATATTAAATCCTTCGGGATAATAGGAAAATACCTTGAATAAAATATTAGAATACAAAATTAAATTATCGGAATATTTTTTTCTATTTTAAGAAGCGTCATTCGGCTGAATTGTTTGAATGAAGAGGTTGATTTCTAGTGTCTGTTTAGTTGAAAAAAATGATAAAATATTTGACAGTTACTATTTTCTTGGTTTTACAAACTTATTTCCTCATAAATGTACACTTCTATTACAATGTAAACAACCTGAACAGGATCTGAAAAGAATATAATATCAACATAAATACTTATTTTCAGATATTTCATTATGTTTTTAGTCTAACAGACAATGGATAAAAAGCAAGTTTCATATTGGGAAAGAAATTATTAAACAATTTTTAAAGTTAGAAAACTTAATATTGTTAAAGTGTATATCACATGCCATTAGGAATTTAATATGATATTTTACAAGATCATTTAAATAAAATAATACATTTTATATTTATTATTTTATTATACAATACAGTCTCTATTAAAATTGGTAATTTGAAACATTCTATATATTATCTGAAAAACATAACAGAAAATCAAATTGATGCAATGCAGTGTGCTGATTTTTTTTTAATAATTAACAAAATCTTTTTATCCGGGTTTAAGGTTTTATATTTTAATATATATCCGAAATATTTTTACAGCACATGAAAAATTGGATTCAAGAGCGCATTACAGATGAAGTCTGCTGGCCAGAATTTCAAAGAACAATTTAATATGTTAAAAATCTATATTCAGTTGTTGAAGCTATTACAGCTTTTCCGAGAATAAAAATTCCGATGTTCATTAGTCTACATAAGCAAAGAAAAATACATGCGTTATGATAAAAACCCAACTAGTGATTTATTGGAAAACTGCAGTAAGTTTACAAATGCCTAGCAGTGTTTTGAATAAACCGCGAATTGTCGTCTACAGATAGTGAGAGATGGCCTGGTGGTCAAGCTGTTACAACCCACCTCTTAGAGGACCCGGGATCAAATCCGAGGAATTTTTACGGGGGATAATCCGTCCGAATACGTCCCTGTCCCTCACTACTCGTCGTTCCATTGTGGAACTGGCCGAACCCATAATGGACTTTGCTACAACGGTCCTCTTACAACACGGGTGCCCGTAGATTGAGGCACTTGGAGCACCTGTTCCTTATTTTCTGTGTTACCCTTTTCCTAATTTCCAGGAAGACCTAAAATCCATTATCAACGAACAATAGAAAATCCTCGACTTCTAGTCTATTCTGCAAATATAAAAAAAAAACTAATGAACGATATTTATCCATTGGCTCATGCAAATTAGTCGCATGTTGACTAAAACTTAGCCTCAAAAACAAGAAACCTTCCTTGTTTTCGAGGCCAAGTTAGTCCCGATTGCAACCAATGACACCTCGTGAAAGCGCTGATCCGACATTGAATCATAGTTTGAAGTTCCTTGCACAATGTACTGTGCGATGCCCCTTTTTTTGTAGCTTGTGCCTTTTGTATAGTCTACAGGCATCGCTGTCTTACAAATTAGTTTCCACAGGGCGGAATTAGGTTAAATGAGCGTACAAACTGTACTTTTTCAAACATGGTATATAAAAGTACACTAAATAAATGCATTTCAAAATATAACTCAATATTATTTAAACAATTAAAATAAATGAAAACGATAACTTTTTCAGAACCCAATTTCAGACAAATTCTTCTTCACNTTTTGCAATTCATGATTAATAAAAATAATAAAATGTTACTTACAAATTGAAATCAGAAGAAATTTAACAAAGTTATAAACCGTAGCACCGCGAACGTCTAGTCTAGTGTAGTACACAGATAGTGCTATTTGTTCATAGATGGCGCGTATAATTGAATTAAGTCGTATACCGAACAAAAGTCGTATACCGAGCAAAATTTGTTTCGTCCAAACAGGACGTATTCCGAATTGGACGTATTCTAGAGCAGACGTATACCGAGGTTCCACTGTATATATATACTTTTTTATTCAAGTAAGC
The DNA here is from genome assembly GCF_000671375.1 of Centruroides sculpturatus. Classification (NCBI taxonomy): domain Eukaryota; kingdom Metazoa; phylum Arthropoda; class Arachnida; order Scorpiones; family Buthidae; genus Centruroides; species Centruroides sculpturatus. Next base: position 422,703 of record NW_019384781.1, read on the forward strand.
ACGCGTGTTATTTCAAATTTGCCCACGGATTTTAGAATATTGAAATTTTCAATTTATTTTGTGCTTTTCCTCCGATTTAATCTAGCTTTTCTGGCAACCAAGTGTCGTCATTGCTTTCAGATTTTACCCTTTAAGACTGACACTGTGTTTTGTTTTTATAAATTAATCTTCGTATTTAGTAAAGTTTATCTAAGCATTTTTAAATTAAATAAGTGTTATTAACATTTTTTAAACCATATCATTTTTTAAATCATTTGTAAAAATTATGAATGAAATACAGCTGGATCTTGGTACATGAACTGTTCCCAACTTGAACAATTTGGTATTCAAATACAAATTCTAAAAAAAACTGCTTGGTACTCGATTGAACCATACTTCTAATTGTGATTGTTAGTTAATTATTGATTGGAAATAAATTATCAATTGCTTTAATAAACAATTCAATCAATTGCTTTAATAAACAATTCAATCAATTGCTTTAATAAACAATTCAATCAATTGCTTTAATAAACTCTTAGTAACGAAAAAGAACATTATACTTTTGTTAACTTTTGGATCCTAACTCCATATTTTGTATTAGTCCTTTGTTTCTTATAGAACGGATTCGCAGAACATGACACGTTTTCGGAACGCAACTACTGTGTTATACGAGGGATAATTACACAGTATTAACTTTTAAAACAATAAAATCAAATTAAGATAAAAGATTTTTGGACATTCGGACACAACGGATCTTTAAAAGTAAAACAAAATTTAGCTTATCAATAAACTTAGTTAAATAGAACAATTAATATCCGTGGGTATTTTAAAGCAATAAAAAGCGTTTTGTTTTTTACTGTTTTTAAAATGTATTAAAAATAATGCAAGGCACTACTTTTTTATCCCGAAAATATGAATGATAAAGAACATAATGAATGATAAATTAAAGAATTTGAAGTTCGTGTACAGTATTGTGACAAGTGATGACATTCGTGTACTTATCCGGGGTCTTGAAAAGCTCGAAATGGCCTCTGTACAGTACTTGAGTTCTTAAATGCATATGAGCAACAAAGTGTCGTTCGTTTCTTGTGGGCCAAAGGACTAAATCAGGGGTCACCAAACTACGGCCCGCGGGCCAGATCCGGCCCGTGAGGTCAATTCATCCGGCCCACCGCCGCACTGTACCACAAAAGAGTTCAAATATAATTATTTATATGGAAATATCAGATTGTAGATGAACCTACTACGTAGAAAAAATTAAAATAAGTGTAAGTAAAATTGGTCCAATCTGATTTTTGCATTTGACAGTAATATAATTTTAGGAAAATCAGTGAAATGAAAAATTCGCCGACTTTTTGAGACTGGATATCAGAGCGCTTTTTGTGTAAGTACCTGAAATGAAGTTTCTAAGAAAAGCGATTATGAGCTTACTGCAACGATCGTGTTGTGTATTGGTAAATAAATATGTTGGTTTTCTTTATTTTTTGTGTATTCAGTATAAAATATTGAACAAAATGGTTATGCGGCCCGCGCTCGTCATTCTCTCAGTTATGTGGCCCGCTGTAAAAAAGTTTGGTGACACCTGGACAAAATGATACTGAAATTTTTCACGAAATGGTTCTCGCGTACGGAAGGAATCAAATTAATGGCAGAGAGAATGATACGTTGGTAGCGTTGCGATTCCAGAAAGAACGTCTTAATGCTGCACACTAAGATTTTCAGATCGTCTGCATATGTCCTTCACAGATAAAAAAATTGAGTGGAGACCATGGTGGAAAAACCGCCATGTTACTCTAGAAAAGTTCGCAACAAAGTTTAATGTATCCTTCAAGGCAGTTTAAGACATAGTTCACAATGCATTAGTGTATTAGAAAGTTGCGTGTCGATAACTTCTCAAAATGTCTGATGAAAATGAATGATAGTGTAGAGATTGTGGAGACAAGTGTCCAGGTGAACAAAGCAGTTCACTTGGACACTTGTCTCCACTATTTGCAATGCTGTCAGAATGGAAAGGAATTCTTACTCGATAGACAGAATTGCCGTGGGAGGAGAATCCTGGGACCAACAAACCTGGAAAATCAAAAAAGTGCAAAACCAGTAAGCATCAGTTTTTTGGATCGCTATGGGTCACATAATGTAGAGTTTCTCTCCAAGAAATCTGTAAATACTGCCATATGCGTCTTGACATTATTATGCTTGCATGCGATGATCAGACGAAAGAGGCCAAACCTTCAGATGAAGGACATTATCACACCTCTTAAATAACAGGTTTGAGGTCTTGCACTGTTTCTGCAAGATCGCACACCGCCAACATCATTTAGCAGAAAGCCTAGTCCTGGAGTTCGGAGATCTTGCAGCATCCACTGTAAGTCCAGATTTCGTTCTTTCTGATTACAGTCTCTTCGAACTTTTAAAAAATCTCTTCCTGGAAAACACTTCATAAGAAGTTCAAGCAGCAGTACAAAGGTGATTTCTAATGCACAGGAAGTTTTTATGATAGTGAGATGCATAACCTGACGAAGCTATGGGATAAATGTATTAACAAATTAGACAATTATGTCGAAAAGTATAGGGCAGTCCGAGGTATCACATGTTTGCTACTTTGTACTTCTATGTCTTGTAGTTATTGATTAAAATTTGGTGGCAAAGTTAAGTATGCTTTTATATAAATTAAATTAGATTTATCAAACAAGGCAACACAATACATAGGCGATCTGCCAAGAGGGAGCACCTACCGGGAGAATTTTAAATAGTAAACTGCTTCTATATAGATGTTAGATACGTGAAGAAAACCCGGAAAACTTCATGCTACAAGCTCGTTGGTGAGGCGTCTGATCAGAGTTCATTGTTCAGGTGCAATGTGCATGGCAATAGCTGCTTTAGAAAATTTAGCATTAGTTGCGTAACTTTCTCAGCGACTATATTTAAAACTGCGTGTGCGCCATCTGTTATGATATTCTGTTAAAAATTTTTCTGTAATTAATTATTATAAAATGGCAAAAAGCTTAATTTTCAGGGCAGAGATAAGTTTTATATTTAAAAAGTTGTAAATACTAATAACGAGGAAAATCGTCATTAAGTCCGACCATACTCGAGATATAACACATCACCCCCGTCTAGCTTCCTATCCCCTTGATCTTTAACCACATCCTCTAACACACAAACTACTGCAAAATTCCAGAAAGTTTCGGCAAAAGACACAAGAGTTATTAAGCTTCAAAATGGGTAAATAAAATCCCCCACACGCTAACATCTAAAGCGCGTTAAAAAATTACGTTATCAAAGTCTTGGGAGGCCACAAATTAGAACTGTGCAGGCTGCCCATGATTGATTTAAAGTAACCTTTAGTACCTTGAAGGATCTCTTCTTGTCTGGATATGTGAAGCAATACGGTCGGACATGGAGACATCACATGCTATCTTGCCACAGATTTACCAGAAGCTGCAATTGTTCCTCTAGATCCAGTGCGTGACTACTAAAGCGCAGTTAAACGACGCTTATGGGCCCATAAATAAAGGCGGCCAGACACTCTTTGTACGGATTAGAAAATTTGAGAATTTTTTAATTATATAAGAAAAAAAACTGATATTTTTCCTGTTTGTTCTGACTAGAAGCGATTAATTTTAAATAAATGTATTTTTTATTTTAGATAGTTTTTACAGTTTATTCTTTCCAATTGCATTTATTTAGAATTTATAATAAATGAAATATTAATTACAATTTTACTTTTCTTTTATTCTAAAAATGAAATGTAATTATAAAGTTAACAATAAAGTATTTTTAGCTATTTTAAAACTTAATATGATACTATCTTGAATAAAAATAAAAATTTTTAATATATTATAATGTAAAATGATACAACTTATTAATAAAGANAAAAACAGCATTTATTTTTGTTATTAAATAAGAATTTTATGATTTTACTTACCTAGAGCTGCAACTCGATTGATAAACATCATAGTAATACTGAGATTTATATCTCCATTTAATAAATGAGACCATACGACATTCATATTTCCTCCATGAGAATACAACTACTTTATTCCAATAAATCAAACGTACTTCATTTATATTCTCAATTATTATTCTTCATATTGATAATTATATGCAATACTCCTTCTAACAGCATTTCGCATTAAAATCTGACGTTAAGTAATAAATTAAGTACAGAATTATCTAATTAGTATCCAATGACGTCTTTAAGAGGAATATTGACCCTCGTTTGACTTAGAATGTCAGATGTAAGTTACTTAATTAAGTTTTAATGTATGATATGAATTCGTATTGGATAATTATGTTTTTTTATTAAGATAATAAGTGAAGCATTTAGTTGTAATGCATAAAAATTGTTAAAATGTTATCTTAAAAAAAATATATTTTTTAAAAATATTTATATAATATTACATTTTTCTTTTTAAAATAAAATTATGTTATTTGTTATAAGTAAACTATTAACATCATCATATTAAATTAGAAGTTCAAATTTTAATCTAAATTTTTAAAAAAATCGAAAGTTTAATTAGATGAAAATATTTAATGTTTTATGAAAAAACCTTCTAAAATCTTTAGATTTAAATATATGAAAACATTTAAAAATTAAAAAGTTTATTATTATGAGTTTCGTTATTACAAAATACAAAATTTATTATTTTTACATAAAATAATAATTTTAAAATATTTATTGAAAAATAAATTTAAAAAAGCAATTTGTTACAATAATTTTTCTTATTAATCAAGTCTTCTTAAATATTTATAATTTATTTTTAATTGGACGTTCTAGACAACGGCGCCCGCAGACTATGAAAAGGAGAGGGGGCACAAACTATAAAAAAGGGTATCGTACATTATGCAAGAAGCTTCAAACTCTATGATTCAACGTCGGATCAGAGCTCCTACAAAGTGGCTCTGGTTGCATTCGGAGCTAACATGGCCTTGAAAACAAGGAATGGAGTTTCGTTGAACATACGACGAAGTTGCATGGGTCAATGGACAAACATCGTTCATTAGTTTCCTTCATATTTGCAGAATAGGCTAAAGTTACGAATTTTCTATTATTTGGGTTCCCCTTGGGGATTAGAAAAAGGGCAACTGAGACAAAAAGAGGAATACGTGCCCTAAGTGCCTCAATGTAATGGCGCCCCTGGTTCTAGATCCAGAATAATGTAGTCTTAGTATTTGTATTTGTATTTGTCTTGAATAAAGTTCTATTAGTCTGAAAATGGATTTTAATAAATCTATTGTTCCTATTTGGAAAAAAGTAGTTGAGATTTATTAATTGGAAAAGTGTAGTGATTAGCATTTAGATTACTATATTACTTATTAATATTAATAATTGCTAATATTTCCGAAATGCTGAAATCAAAACGTTCGTATATGAATATTTATATTTTTAGAAAACATTATTTAATATAGCCTATATAATTTGATTATATAAAATTGAGAGGGTTACCTTAATAAAAAAAACAAGATCTTTAAAAAATGTTTATTTTATAGCATCATTATCACTTATATAAATTTTGTTATTGTTACAATTGTTTTTATTGTGTAATGAATGTGTCTTTTTGTTTATGAAACAATTTTTGATTACCTTAAAAACTAAAATGCATGATATAAAAAACATATTTAATGTCAATTGAGCAACAACAGGAATTTCAGTTAATTCTGTATCTGAATGAATTAAAGATAATTTAAGCATCAAAAAAGCCATTCCACCATTTTGAAAAGAAGTCTCAACTACTATGACTAATATCTGAGGTTTCTCCAAGCGAAAAAGCCAAGCAACACTAAAACTGAATAAAAATCCGAATGAAAAAAGACAGAAGCATGATATTATGACTTTCCAAGTGATTTGTAAAAATAAGTATTGATGAATCGATAAAAGAATAACGATAGCTATCATGATCATTATTATTAAAATAGGCCGGATTAATTTTAATATCACTAGCGCTAAGTTCGGTTTAAACTGACGAATTAATAATCCAATTCCTAACGGACATATTAATGATACCAGAGATACAAGTAATTTAAAGTAAGAAAAGACGAATTGACCTTCGTAAAATAATTCTCTTCCAAGAATGAAAAACCATAATGATGTCAAACCTAAAAAGTAGAAAAAATAGTGAACGGTTACAATGTAAAAAAACAGCATTTATTTTTGTTATTAAATAAGAATTTTATGATTTTACTTACCTAGAGCTGCAACTCGATTGATAAACATCATAGTAATACTGAGATTTATATCTCCATTTAATAAATGAGACCATACGACATTCATATTTCCTCCAGGAGAACAACCAAGTGCAAAAAGTCCAAGACGAAGGTGCCAATCATTTAATAATAAGTAACCAATTCCTAATGACATCTATTATTAAAATAAATATATTAAAAAAGATTCATTTCTATATAAAAGTAATACTTTTATTTATTTTAAGTTTATATGGTGATATTAGATTAAGTTAATACTGTAGATATATGTCTAGCTCCGTCACTTACCGCTCGTTTGTTCCCATTGTGAGCCTGACCGAACTCTCGATGGGCATGATTAAAAGATTCTCTTAGTGCCCATTGAGAAGAAAGAGTTTAAAAATTCCTGATATTATATATATATGATTATATAAAAAATATATTCTTGTTATTTTTGCCGACTCTATTTGCTTTTGATGAACAAAATGTCTAAATCTTAATTTTTTTATTTGGTCATATTAATCAATTAAACCTATATTATCATTATTAATTGAAAAATATTTATATACGTTTCTAAGTAAAGAAAATTTTATAAATTTTATTTTTAACGAAATTTTTAAGGAAACGTTTAAAGGAAGAATTGATATAAAAGTTTAAGTAGGTCTGTATGTCATTGTTAAATAGTGCAATAAAAGCAAATAAGAAATTTATAGAAACAATAAAATTTAATGTTAACATGTTTTTAAAAATCTAATTTCAAACATAGCATAATAATAAAAATTATATAGAACATTTATTTAATTGTTCAACCCCGAAACGCTTATTTGCATACTAAATAAAAACTTTAAATTGTTCCTATTTCCTATGCTTAAAAATCCGGTTAACTGCATAACGCTTAGATACGTGAAGAAAATCCGGAAAACTTCACGTGGCCAGCCTGTATGGTGAAGCTTAAACCCAGTGTCCAAATTTTATTCACTCGATCACTGGGGGCCTTTTTGATTGCTTAAAAAATGTTTTAAATACTTTAATAATTAATTTTATATCATTTAATGCATAATATTTTGACAGACATAAACAGAATCAGACGTTCGAAAAATAACATTTCACTACAGTTATTACATTTCATCTAATATTAATTAATTTTATAATTCAACAAGTAAATATAATAAATTAATTTTTATTAAACTCACTAAAACCGATAATTTAATTTACTCTTAAGATATATTATGATTCATGAAATTGAATTTAATATGTTTCAAGATGGTTGTCATTTATTAACGCCATCAATATAAATAACTACATATCTATCACATTCAAATCTTAGCAGAATGCCTACACCTATGAAAATTTGTTTACAATTTAATTTATAGCTACCATGAAAATTTATATGCGTGAATAAAAGGATCATTCTGGTTTAAAATCTCCTCCTTCTGCTGAGATAATTTAATAGTATGAGATATTTCTAAAGTTGAGAAATGAATTTAATACATTATTATAAACAACATTGACATAATGTACAAACTATAATTCAAATTGAAATTTATCAAGGAAATTGGTAGTAATGTATAAAATTGGAAATTTAATGTCATAATTAAATTATATTGATTCAACAAAGGAGTTTTAGTAACGATTTCTTGTAACCAAACATTCAGTTTAAGGTATAAATGCTATTCGCTTACACTTTAAAATGAATTATCATAAGAATTAAGTATATAAGTATTAATTAATTAGTGTGTATATGTATATATACATATGCAGTGTGTATATGTATATATACATATACACACTGCATACATATAAATATATATACACTAATTTAAAGTTTTTCTTAATAACGAGCAATGCATCCCAAGTCATTATAAGTCATTATTATTCTATTAAGGAATCATTTATTTTGGTTATTACATAGGAATAAAAAGTTAACATATTTTAAGTTAAAAAGTATAAAAACTTTTATATAACTCACAAACAAAAATCTTGTAAAGATTTAATAATTAATCCACGTAGAAACAGCGAATAAATAAACTTAAAAATATTTGAAATGATACAAAAAATTTGTGTTAAATTAAGAACATTTTATATTAGAAAAATAAAATATTAAAACAGCATTTATTATATTAATTATATCAGAAAATTTTCTGTAAAATATTAGTATTATTTTTAAAAAATGCTTGAATTAAATCATTAACTATATGATTTAAAATATGAATCTTAATTTTTCCAGATGTTTATAATGCAAATTAAGATTCATAACACCGTAATGAAAAGTTATAGAAACACTTCAAAATAAAACGGGTGTCTTCATAATTTGTCCTTATCACACACTTCGGAAAATATAACAAAGTCACACGGAATCAAACTTTACTTTGAGGCTCTTCGCGTCAATATGTTAAATTTGTTTATAAAAGTCCTCTTTGTTTACTGTGTAGCTTGTTAACAAGTATTGTTACAAACAAGTTCCTGAAATGTATGAAAAGAAACAAATTTAAAAGATATCCGTTTTGTTTTTGAGTATTTCTGTGAAATTTAATTATATATTTCTCATCCTGGTTTTATAGTCGAAAATGATTAATATTTTCTTTGGAATGGAAATTCCAAAAAATATACTAAGTTTATTTATTTCAGAACCAATAATATTACAGAGGAATAGATAATATTGATTTATGAAGTTGTAAAACTAAAACATTAAAGCATTATTATTGATATTTAGTTTGTTTACAGTATTTCAGAATTATTTTGATGTGATTGTCATATAATTGATTTCTTATATGATGATCACATAATTTATTCTATACAATATTTCTTCTTCTATTTGCAATGTTTCTATTAATTCTCATTTTTTATCATATACAGTATATTGATTAAATAGTTAATATAAACAGTGGGCGATCGGTTAACGAACATAATCCGTTCCAAGACTTTATTCGCTATCCGAATTGTTCATTAACCGATTATCGATTTACCATAGGTTTTAATGGGAATTTAATTAATTCGTTCTGGAGACCGCCAAAAATAAAAAATATATACTTTCTTACTACGTTTATTTATATGTAATAATAAAAATACATACATGCACAGTCTTGCGTTTTTATTAGTCATGTTTTTTCCGTTTGAAAGGGTTAAAGAATCTGTCTAATGTCGATTGCTTTTCTCTCTGCTCCTGGATTTTTCAGAAGTAATTAATAGCATTGCAATTGTAGAAATCTCCAAGCCTCAACCTGGTTTGGATGCCATTCCAAGACCGTTGTTCTGACATCTTCCCACTTCTTCAAAGGATCTTTAATAACAGATATCGACATTAATCCTCTTTTTCGGAAGAAAACATATCTCGCCGAGTTTCTTGGTGTTTTTCATTCAAGCGTTATTGGCGTTCTTCTGTCGTCAGATCCGATTCAGGTTCCATTATGAACTCTTCGATGTTCTTTATTTCTCAAATGTGCTTTTTGTTACTCCTTTAGCTGCTTGAGTCTTCTTGATTATATAGTATTTTTCTTAAATAAGATTGAACTGCGGCCTACTGTAGCTGCCCACTGCCCACGAACATTACTCATTCACGCCATACTGCCCAGCAACATTAGTCATCATCTGCCCACTCTCTACCTTTGCTATTATACTCTCATCTTTCGAAAAGAAAAACAGACGCAAAACTTAACGAGTGTCCACCCGACAGTCTCGTGAATACATAAAAGAATTGTTTTGTCAGAAAAATAAACGGTTGGAATTACAAGGGAGAGTTTCAAAGTTCGGAGAAATACTATCCGATCGGTACATACAGGCTTGAGCGTCGATGTCGACGTCTCCCACACTCCGAAAAGTTTCGAATTGTTGCCCGAAGACAAGAGAAGACCAATCGGTATTCATTATTTTACGTCGCTTCTTCTTGTGTTCGTTCTGTGCGGCGTTCGTTATCCGATCATGTGTTCGTTGTCCGAACATAAAAATCTTTCGCGAAAGTGTTCGTTATCCGATTTGTTCGTTAACCGATCACCCACTGTATATATATACAAATATAACCTATATATATGCATGTATAAATTTATAATGAATACATGTAAGTACATACATATCACATAATCATTCTATAATCATGCTGTAAGCGTATTTCTAATATGTTTTGACATTGCAATATAATAAAATAATCGTAAGGAAAGAATCCCTTTTTAACACTATCTAGACCAGGGGTGTTCAACCTTTTTGTTTCCCTGGGCCACATTGGAAGAAGTCATGGAGTTTTGGGTCACAAGTAGGCCTATATTTTGGCCCAATCCTTAAATATATAAGTATATTTAAGGATTAACATGTCTAGATTATAGTAATAAGTATTAAAACTTTATTAAAAAATTATTTCTAAAAAATTTTATTTAAAAATACTGTAGATAAATTCATTTATTATAAAAGAGACAAACAAAAATTTATTTGAAAAACACAAATATTTGTTTTATTTGGGTCTGTAATTAATAGAAACGACGAAACACCATTTTAAAGTGCATTTTTATTCAACTAATATATTTATAAATAATATATAGCCCAAAAAGTAACCAATGTGCCAACTGATATTTTTTACATCAAACTAATAAAAGGTAGCCAAATTTGGCGCAAAATAGCCAAATCTTGCAACGCTGGAAGAAATACTAAATAAAGCTGGAGTTGAGACTCAAAAGATTATAGACCCAAATGAGCAGAAAGAAGAGAACGGACAAAAGATAAAGAAGTGAAAAAGGTTGGAAAATTAAGGGTCCATATTTGCATAACAGAAGGTCTATTTATCATTTCTCATTACTTTTTATCTTTAGGTCTTTCTCTCCTTTACCCTCATTTGGGTCTCCTTTGAGAGCCAACTCTAGCTTTATTTAGTATACCTTCCTCATTCACACATTTCTATTTGAAAATATTTCTTTTCCACTCAAAAATAAAGTATGTATAAAGGTTTACGGCTTTGTGGAACTTCTTTTTTGAGTTTATACCGTTGAAATAAATAAATAAATAATTAAAAAAATTATCAGTTCTGTGTACACGTTTATTGGGCCACATTCGAACTTGCCTTGAGCCGCATGCGGCCCGCGGGCCGCGGGTTGGACACCCCTGATCTAGACAGAAATTTAATAGTCAAAATACAACCAAATCTGGTAAGTGACATTTCAAGACATACAAAGGCATTCCTATAAAAATATTAGTACAAAATCTCTTCATTATGTCACTTTTAATACTGCAAGCAACGACATTTTATTCGCATAAGATACTCATGCTATATTGAGATCATAGTGGTACGGGATATTGTTTAATGTGGGGTCCTCACATTGAACAAAATCTGAAGACGATGAACAGTGTATTCAACGGCTGGCCGTAAATGATCCTCTGTGATGTTTCATAGAGGATCATTTACATCCAATATGATTCTATCTTTCGAGGCTGCCAAATTTGCACCTTTCCTACAACCAAAATTCACACAGATTAATTAAAGATCGTAAGACTCGCAGTATTGAAAGCACTGTAGTGGCAAGTTTCGATACTAGATTTTTACACAAATGTCTTTCGCATACTTTGAAATATCACCATAGTAAATTTGGTTGTACTTGGATTAAATATACTTCTAGAGAGCGTTGAATATGAATACTTTAACTACAATCATTCAGTGTATTATATTTTTCGACTACTATAGACAGCTTAATTTTAGAAATACACATCAAAATTTACAAATTTACAATACAGTCGACCCACCTATAACACAGTAGATACGTTCCGGTTTTTATGAATCCATTTTCTACGAGTCCAGCCAATCACAGCCCGGCACGTGTGCAGTTTACGGACTACGGCTATTTGAAAGGTTTCTTCCATAAAATTAATCGATTCTGGACTAATTCGACTCAACATTTCCAAAATACATATAATTTTTTGGGAATAATCCATATAAACTATGCACGAGTGTGCACAGTTCGACGACGCCATTGCTTAAGCTTGTTTTCGTCGTGGAGCTTGTCATCGAATGGCGCTCGCGTGCTTCCTGATAAATTATTTTTTTTGCGAAAAATTCACTGAACTTTGGAGACATCATTAATATAAATATAATTTTTAGGGACGTTAAATAATAAATGGTTTTTAATAGGTCCGCTGCTCGTTTAAACTCAACGGTTTGTACAATATCCGCTATTGGTCTAGATTCGACCAATCCTGTCGCGACACGAGTCGGCGATGACGTTTTATCGAATTATACGAGTTTTTTAGCATGTTTGTACGAATATTGTCGCAATTTTTTCGCCATGATATAGGAATCCGAACTATAGGAACTCGTGTTATAGGGAGGTCGACTTTAATTATAAAATATAAAAGTAACATTGGTTATGGGAATTGAAAATTTCCAGTACATTAGACAGTCAATAATTATTGTAACGAAAATATTTCTAACATCTTGCCAAACCGATTTATAACGAGTTATTTAAAAAGTTACCGTCATGAATAGAGAACAAAAACTATATTTACTTGTTTATGTACTGTATAAATGCATAGATTTATATGTTATTTTACAAAAAATAATTCAAAAATTTTGAATTAAACGTTACATAAAAAAGTCAAATAATAAAAATAGATACATGATTTAGTTTCAATAATATCGGTTTTCATTTAAAAACAATATTTTCTCTTAATGATTAAATTAAAAAACTTTTTAAAAAACTTTTAATAATGCTTTGCATATCAGATAACATACTGAAAAAGAATTTTATTTTTAGCAATAGATTTAATAAAAACAGTTTTTTTAAACATTCGAAAATAAAATTTACTAAATTAATAATTAAAATAATTAAAAAATAATTTTTAAAAATTAGTAATTAAATAACTTAATTTTTTTATGGAATAAAAACCATCGAGTTAATAAATATACTCTCTTATATAAAGAATTAAAAATATATTTTTATAATCATACAGTATTAGAATAAGAAATATTTCTTATTTAATAATTTAAAAAAAATTCTATAATTAGGGATAAATTAATTACTTACCAGTGGCATCATTAAAAACTTACTAAAGACTCCAATTATAGGTCCTGCAGGTTGTTTTAATACTTTGATAATTTCTGTAATATCCAGCTGGCATCCGATATTTACATAATTAAGAGTAATGATACTGACAAGAGCAATTTTAAACACCCTCGCCCAAACAGATTCTACTGTAATAACGCTGACATGATAGGTATAAATATATTCGAAATCCAAAAGTTCAAATGTTGAACAATTAGTTGGTTTCAAAATTAACAAGATTTCTGTAAATCCACTGGACTTAGCTTTCAACTCAAAACTGTAATTTCCACTTCCAGCTTTAAGACAAGAAGTTATTCTATGTCCAGATATTTCGACAATTTTACTATTGAAGTAGTAAGAAACGTGAAAACTTATTCCAGATCTGAAAAACTTTGATGTTTCTGCAAGATACCAATATACTCTTTTTGTAATTCCTCGTTCGAGTTTATTTAAGCTGTCCGGTTGAAAAACGATACGCGGTTTTAAAAAATTAAATGGCAACGATGCAATCATAAACAGCATAATAAAATGTCCCAGCATAGAAATATGCATTACAGTTTTAAGAATATTGCTTATAATCCTTGAACTGATAAACATTTTTATTTAAAAAATGTTATAATTTTCCTATTCTTTGCTTGAATGAATGTGTATAAATATGAGAAATATTTTTATTTTACTTTATTTTTTAGCTGAAGGGATTTGTAGGCCTATTTAAAAAGTTTTTTTGATATGAAGCTTTTCCTATTTTGAATTACAGACATTTTTAAAACATAATAAATCATTCAATTATTTCCGACAAAAGTTCCTAGGTGTATTTTAAAGTTTCGCTCTAGATAAATATATTCAAAAGGAAGTTTTTATACGTATTAACTCCATTTTTCCGCTTTAATTTCATTTCCACTTCATCGATTTTTTCAAATCGTTGATTTTAAGGAAATCCTAATAAAATGAAAGATAGTATATAATTATTATATACTTATCGTGCTGATAAATATCTTTCTGAGGATAAAAACTTTAAAAAGTATTGATCTAGTTGGAACATATCTAAAATTCAAATTAAAATTCCTTAAATAGATATAGTGAATCATTTCCTTTGTAGTTACATTCAATGGGATAACAGCTTATACATGTTTATTTACATTTATACAGTTTACAGTATTACTGTCTATTTATAAAACAGTTAAAAGTATTATACGTTTACTTATAAATTCTTATCTATTTTACTAAAATATTTTCATACATTATCAATTGCTTTTTGTTCAGATTATTACAGAATTGCCTATCGAATATATATTATACAAGCAGATCATTAAAAAGTGCATATAAAAATAAATAATAACCATAAATAATTATAACTGTTTATAACATACAGAAACGGATTAAGACCTTTCCTATGCCTAAGCATAGAAGATTGGTGCCCTTTACATAATTTTATGACATCCTAATCTAATAACTTTAGCTATAGACTAATAACTGTCTAATTGTAACTATAGAATTATATACAAATTATGATCTATACTAATATTATAAAGAGGTAATGTTTGTATGTATGTTAGTTTGTATGCAAATCTCCGAAACTACTCATCCGATTTCAAAATTCTTTCACCAATATTTAGAATGGAACTTCAGGGTGGACATAGGCTGTATATTATTCCGTTAAACATGGGAGATGGACAGTTCTTTACGGTAAGCCTTACGGGAAAGGCTTACCGTAAAGAACTCTGCTTCTATTTATACTATTTTAAATGCGGTTTTTTGCGTTTTTGATTGCGTTTTAATAAAGTACGTCAACAGAATGTACACTAAGAAGGAATTTTTCGATATTCCCTCCGCGGGGGAGAGAGACAGGATGAAGGCTTACTGTGAAGAACTTGGCTTCTATTATACTATTTTAGATGCGGGTTTTTGCGTTTTTGATTGCGTTTTAATAGGGTACGTCAAGAGAATGTACACTAAGAAAAAATTTTTCGAAAAATTTTCCCCCACGGGAAAAGTGTTATACATTTATAATAGATACATTTTGAGCCACAACAAGGCATGGCGGGGTCTGCTAGTATATTGATACAATTGAAACGGTGAAAATTGCTTTTTTTTCAATTTCGGTGCTCCAGACATGTGAAACACTTGTCTAGTGGGTAATCTGGTGCCATACTTCAAAGTATCCCTCGAAGAAGGTATCCGGGAGATACTTTCAGGTAACTCAATATGTCTATCCAGAACACTTTGACGTTACATACTGCACACCTCCATAAGTTCGAGATTACCTCAAACTATCAAGAGCAAAAATAAATAAATTTAAAGGAAATACATTCTTAATATCGTCTTTCGACTACATTTATTTGATTTTCTTATGTATGTTGTCTTCTTTTGATACATTTACTTGATTCGTAAGTTATTAATTAAAGCCTGAGAAATCGATATAAAAATCAGTGCACAGCGGATCTTTTGAAGACAAGAAAGTCTATTTGCTGTTATTGCAATGACAGAAATACGTTTGTGTGGATGCCATTTACACACACCAAAGAGATAGCCTATAGATGAAGCGATTTTTCTTGTCAACAAAAACTACCACTTTTGAATCTTTTTAAAAAAAACGATGAAAGTTAAATTTCTCAGAATAAACAAAACGAACGCTAATAAGACAAATTTAAAATGCTTATACTCTATATGAGATGTCCATTTTCAAGCATCATTTTTTACGTAAAATGCATAGGATAATTTGTGTTTATACTTGTATATTTAACTCAATAATTTTAAAAAATTAAACATTATCCATAAAAGAATTGTTAGTGTTATTATTGTTTTGCATTCTAGCATCTTTCTGGCATTGATAAATTTAGTTACCTGCAGCTTTTTCATGGTTTATTTTCCAAAATAATCAAATTTGGCATAAAAAATTTTTAAATTTCGAACCATATTGCTTCAAAACGTCATTATGCACTAAAAAATAATGATTATTTATTTATTTATTAACATCAAATATTAACAAAAGAAAAAGATAAAAGTAAATTGAAAAAAATATATATAATTGGTTATTATGATTTCTGTTAATTAATAAATAATCAATAATGCATTTTATAATCATAATAACATAGACAATTAAATCTATTTGACCTGACAGTTTGAGATATATTCAGGCACATTGAGGTACTGTACTGTACTGTACCTGAAAGTTCCCATACAGATTAAAATAGATCCTGACACATTGAAAGTGTTTTTATAAAAAAACTTACAAACTCCATTATTTATTTTAATTTAATATTATTTAATATATAGCGTATTACTTAATTTTAATGTGGGTATTTTAATTTTTAATTAATTTAAACAATTTTTAAACTTATTTATAATAATTAATAATGCTACGTATTTATTTTAATGAAGTCGAAATATTTATCTAGCAAAAAGCAATTTTTAAAATGAATGTATTTTTATTATTTAATGTAGAATTAATTAAAAATAGTTGATATTTTCTATAAATCTCGAATGAAATGTATAACAGATGAAAGCAATGTTAATGAAAATAAAGCAATAGATTTACTAAAAATATAAAGCCATGATTACTTTTAGTGTTAATTATTATAANAACGATGAAAGTTAAATTTCTCAGAATAAACAAAACGAACGCTAATAAGACAAATTTAAAATGCTTATACTCTATATGAGATGTCCATTTTCAAGCATCATCTTTTACGTAAAATGCATAGGATAATTTGTGTTTATACTTGTATATTTAACTCAATAATTTTAAAATCAATTAATTAATATTAATAACATAAATGCAAATTTTTGAATTTGGTTCACCACATTAATTCATTATTCGTAATTAATATGCATATTATTGACATTAGAAAACAATAAATCCGTAAATATATAAATTTTTAGCGAAAATCTATGTAGTATTATGTTAATTGCTTCTTGTCCTTATTTTAAGTATTCTAAAAAATGTTCACGAGAACTTTATTTAAGAACTTGTTATATCAAGAGCACACAGAAACTATAGGACGACAATCCTTTGAAAAACGATTAGTTTTCCCTCTAGATTTTTTCATTGATGTAACAAAGAAATCCTTAAATAAAGTAAGATTCTCGCGAACATTTTTTAGAATAACTATGAAATAAAATCGGAATTTTTCTTTTGTTGTTTGTTATCTATCCAAATTAAACAGTAAACAACAAGTAGAATAACTTTGGCTTTAAAAAACTACATTTTAATAAGCCAGTAAATCCATTTTGTTACTTTAACTTCTTGACAATAATTTAATTTATGATAAAATGTTATATCTTGAAATGGTTACATATTTTAATATCCTTATTGATTGCCTTCATGTATTACTTTATTTTAAAAACAAAAAATTATAGGATATATTTACAGCTTCATATGAGAGTATATATATTAAAATTATAAGTATTTATTTTTAATGTTCGAATAATTAGAATAAAATTTTAAATTTACTTTAAATACATAGAAATACATTTATACAAAGTTAATAAATATTAACCTTTATAATTTTATATTTTTTAAAGAAATTTTATAAAATAAAAATTAAAAGAATATTAATTAATAATTAAATAAAAACTTTTTAAAACGGAAACGATTGTAACACAATATTATACTTAAAATTAATACAGCAAAATCATAAATTTATTTATAAAAATAATTATTTTTATAAATTAATCTAAATTGAATTTAATTACCATAAAT
>NW_019384781.1:441342-489543 GCF_000671375.1 Centruroides sculpturatus
AGCATAGAGCATGTGCAAAATGATAATGCTCGATCTTCTGAATGACTGAAAAATATAAAAATGTAACAAAATACATATTAAATATATGTATATTGTGCAAGGGTTCTTAACCTTTTTTGTTCCATGGTACGTTTTTCCAGTCAGGTGAAAGTGACAGACTAAAAAATGTTTTAGAATGCATAAAATAAAACAAGCAATTATTTCTTGTGACATTGTCACAATGCTGGGCTACAAGTTTTAATCATATTTTTAATTTATTTAACTTATAATATATTAATAATAAATATAATAATTATTAATTTAATTAACTTATAATATATGCTCTCCATTTCAAATTAGTAGTGGCTTGCCCCTGTACATCATGCTTTTCCTGTTAGCAATAAAGTCGTGCAGGTTATCTATCTAACACCTTTCAAGGAGAAAATTTGAATTGAAATAACGTGACTTTCGGTTTGTATAGGAAGTTTTTATATAGTTAATTGGGGCCTCGTGTCTCCAAGGTTTCCATATGTGGTCTCGAATTTCATCTAACTTTGTTCTCGAGATTAAGACAGACGGACGAACGACAGCGGGAATTTATAAGTCTACAGTTTTCTAAAATCTCAGCCAAACAGGGAATATTATTCCGTATTACATTAAGCAATAAACACATCTTTTAAACTTGTATAAAATATATTTTAATTTTAAAAAGTTTTCCATATCTGGTCTCGATTTTCATTTGTTTAGCTCTGTTCTTCAGATTAATGAAGGATCGACGAACAGACGGACGATAATGAGAATGTATAGGTCTGCAATTTGAAAATTGAACTAAATAATCAGTTGTCAGACTGCTTCTAGCTGTGGTGGAAAATGATGTCCCAAAGAACTTTGGGTAAATAAAAATTAATAGGAAAATAGGGAACATATAGCATTAGTAGCTTAACCAAGTGTTGTCATCAGAGAATGCTGAGAATAAATTTGTTTCATTTATCCTTCTTTAAGTAATTTTTTGCAATATTTAAATAAATTTCTGCATTGTCAAATATCAAACATTGTAAAAGATTTAAGTTACTCCAGATCCTTGTAACTATTTACAGAAAACAGGTCCATGAAAAAGTGAAGATTTAAAAAAAAAAAAAAAAATTAGACAATTTACTGCAATTTTATAATAACAAAATCATTCGTAAAAAGTATAGACTCTTATAGTTATTAACTGATTTTTCAATTAGTTTCAACTGAATACTTTTTGTACACGTAATAAATTTACATAAAGTCATTTGCATGTCTCGAAGTAAACATCGCATTCATACGTCTATTAGTACGACTGACAGTAAGACCATAATCTGGCTATATAAAAAAGGCAAAAATTAACATAAAGTCTCAAAATCTTGAAATGTTTTGCAATCTGGATAAAATACAAATGGCAAATTAAGATCTCAGAATGGATTGGCAAAATCGCGTAGTCACGCAAACTGCTGGAAACAATTTCATGTTTAACAGAATTATTTGATTATTGACAGTTTAACAAAACCTGTGACTGACCCGAGAAAGGATAGGACACGTTTCATGAGAGTTGGCTCCCGAACACTGAAATTAGTCACTGTATTGTTTGACGTCGAATGCTGACGTTTCATCTAAAAGCTGTGGAACTGTATATTCTTATTGGAANAGTGTATATTGAAAAAATTTTTGAAACCATTATCAATTTCGTCTTCTTTATTATCTATTAAAAACTGGATTTATAATTTTTTTCTTTAATTTAAAAAATTTTATATCAATATTCTGTAAATCGTAGATACGTAAGTAATAGTTAAAAGTTGACTACGACTTTTTCGATAAAAACCAATTTAAAAACAAGCAAAAACAAAAAAATTACGTAGGGATGCAATTTTTAATTATATTTTAATTTTAAAAAGTTTTCCATATCTGGTCTCGATTTTCATTTGTTTAGCTCTGTTCTTCAGATTAATGAAGGATCGACGAACAGACGGACGATAATGAGAATGTATAGGTCTGCAATTTGAAAATTGAACTAAAGAATCAGTTGTCAGACTGCTTCTAGCTGTGGTGGAAAATGATGTCCCAAAGAACTTTGGGTAAATAAAAATTAATAGGAAAATAGGGAACATATAGCATTAGTAGCTTAACCAAGTGTTGTCATCAGAGAATGCTGAGAATAAATTTGTTTCATTTATCCTTCTTTAAGTAATTTTTTGCAATATTTAAATAAATTTCTGCATTGTCAAATATCAAACATTGTAAAAGATTTAAGTTACTCCAGATCCTTGTAACTATTTACAGAAAACAGGTCCATGAAAAAGTGAAGATTTAAAAAAAAAAAAAAAAATTAGACAATTTACTGCAATTTTATAATAACAAAATCATTCGTAAAAAGTATAGACTCTTATAGTTATTAACTGATTTTTCAATTAGTTTCAACTGAATACTTTTTGTACACGTAATAAATTTACATAAAGTCATTTGCATGTCTCGAAGTAAACATCGCATTCATACGTCTATTAGTACGACTGACAGTAAGACCATAATCTGGCTATATAAAAAAGGCAAAAATTAACATAAAGTCTCAAAATCTTAAAATGTTTTGCAATTCGGATAAAATACAAATGGCAAATTAAGATCTCAGAATAGATTGGCAAAATCGCGTAGTCAAGCAAACTGCTGGAAACAATTTCATGTTAAACAGAATTATTTGATTATTGACAGTTTAACAGAATAAACCCTGTGGCTGACCCGAGAAAGGATGGGACACGTTTCATGAGAGTTGGCTCCCGAACACTGAAATTAGTCACTGTATTGTTTGACGTCGAATGCTGACGTTTCATCTAAAAGCTGTGGAACTGTATATTCTTATTGGAATAAATAAGCACTAGCTAACCAGATCCGGCGTAAAAGAAGTCCAAGTTAAAATTTAATATAAATTACTACACATTTTAATAAATTTTCGCTTTTAATACTTAATAATTTATGTGTTTGTTATAATCTGTTATGTAAACAAAGTTAACTTTACAGTTAAATTATTTTTTATATATTTAGCATTCTTCTTATTATTTTTATTATGAACGAAAGGCCCTGGTCCCTTGGGTTACATCCTAGTTACGTCATAAATAAGTCACCAATTTAAAGTACAAATAAAAAGACTCGATTGAATTTGTTACTGAGTACAAGACAAGTGGTGTTTATCAGAAAGTATACTGTTGTTTTCTGAAGAAAACAAATTATGCCTTTTTGGAAGTGATAATAAGAGTTTTATTTGACGTCTTAAAGGTAATCGATATAAGATCGGAATCGGCTACAGGGAAAATTTGTTTGTTAAACTATATTGTTAAGCACGATGATGGAAACTCCATGCGGCTAGCCCGTTGGTAAGACACGAACCCGCGACCAATTATCAACGTTCAATGGTTTTATGCACTCTGCCATTGGTGGACCGATAGGTAAAAGACAAAAATGTTAAAATCTTTAAATTATAATTCGATAGAATATTTGTAGATTCTATTTTCTTGTTCTTGTTTGTTCTTGTACTTTTGCCCAAATTATTTTTATTGTTATAAAATAGTAGGAGATTATTGTTAATTTTTTAAAATAGAAATTATATTTTTAGCACATTTCTTCGTGTTATATTTACTTATTTTAAAATTAACTTACAGTGAAAAGAATTATAGGTAAAAGTTGACTCGAGTCAATACTATTGTTCCGACTATATCATTCTCATTGTATCTATCAACACTACAAAAAAAGCAATTTTATTATATATCGTAATAATTTTATAGTTGCATAAAATATCTATTAATTAATGTACAGTACATTTTATAACATGCTATACTTACACTTAGATTCTTAAAAATATTATTTCTTAAGACTTGTTGCAAATAATATTACAGCATATAATTGTGTTCAATAGCATAACTTTTGTTTTCTTCAATCTTTAAGTTTACTTCTCATCTTGTACATAAGATAATTCCTAAATAATTGTTAAAATCCAATATAGCATGTTAACGACAATATCAAAATTAAACTAAACCAGTTATAAGTACTTTTCCATTAATTCTCTTTTTTAAAATCATTTGATAATTTTTCTAATTTTATATATATTTATAGACTTTTTCGATTTTCAGTATTCCATAAGAGAATTTATTACAGTAGCCCCTCGTTATATTGCGCTACGTTATATCGAGGATTCGGATATATCGCGTTTATTTTGGTCCTCCAAATTTTAAAAGCACTCGAGTCAATAAATTTTAAATTATCAATTGCCATTGAATTTCTTTTTGCAACGAAATACGGTATTTTATCCTACCATTGTCCTCGAAACTACCGCTGCAGGTGAAACAATAAAATCGTCAAGATCTAAATAAGCAAACCAGGTGGACAGATCAATTATCATTTGTTTCCTTTTGATATTAAAAGTTGTTTATTAATAGGTTATTAATTCGGTCTCCTCATTTACAAGTTTCTGTGAATTCGAAATCGACAGTATTTGTCTTTAAACATCATTGTTAAAGAAACAATAATGCTAAATGGGCATTCGTGGTATCGAAGTTTAAACAACGAACGTCATTTAATACGATATAACCACGAATAAAATTCAGTATTGAAAAACTAAGCTTATATCAGAAACACTTACTGATGAAAGAATAGAGGATAGAGATTCCAAAGCATGTATAATTTGTGTAGTAAAAGCCAAGAATTTTTAGTATTCAGCGCTTTTTCTTTGTCTCCCGACAAGCACAATATAACGGAAGGGTTAGGCTTACTGTATATTCTTTTTCGATAATTAATGTTTTCCATATTTAACAAGTTTAACTGAAAACAAATAAATAAAAAGACTAATTTTCATTAACAACTAAAAAGAATAATTATTGAACATTTAGCGCTTAATTTTGATTTAAAATTTATTCGTATGGCTTATTTAGGAATTAATTTATGATTAGGAGATAATTCTTGTTTTTACACAACAATAATAATTTTAAATGTATAATCCATTTATTTTCTGTATGATTGATGCTATAGCTAGAATCATACATCAAAGTATACCAAAGATAAACTGACACGCTGACAGTGATGTAAATATCTAAGTTCGGCTTTAAAAGGTAGCAATTTAAATGTTTGAAACATGATAAAAATTTTTAAATTCAGATATCAAATA
The DNA here is from genome assembly GCF_000671375.1 of Centruroides sculpturatus. NCBI lineage: Eukaryota > Metazoa > Arthropoda > Arachnida > Scorpiones > Buthidae > Centruroides > Centruroides sculpturatus. Next base: position 446,489 of record NW_019384781.1, read on the forward strand.
ATCCATGCAGCTCAAATCTCTCATTAATGCAAAAGAAGAAACAGGAAAAACTATACGAGTATCTGAGAAGGTTCTTTGATACTTAATATCGTTCGTTTAATGAGTTGTCTTTGGATTATTTTGTAATTTATGGATAAATTTTGGTATTAATAGAAAAAATTCATAAATGCGTAAAATTTATAGTTTTAACTTATTTATAACTTTACACTTTTTATAGTTATAAAATATTTAACTTAATTTTAAAAAAAATATAGTAACATTTTNTACTTATTTATAATTATTTCAGTTAGGTATTAAAACCTAACTGAAATAATTTTTAACTTATGTAACTTTAAGTCAATTTGTTTCTATTTAAGCGACATTTACACTTAACACAGAGCTGTTAGCAGAAAAATATAAAGACAGAAACTTAAATCTTTAGGGATATAACTTCTATAACATGTAAAGGAAAATTTAAAAGTTTTAAACGTTATCATTTAAACAAATGTAGAAGGTGAATTATCAGAACACAATAAAGAAACACAAGAGCAGGTTGATGCTAAAATGGAAGTAGTATAGGCTAAATGAAAATTTATTAATCTCACATCATAATTATCTAAATGGTGTCATGAAATTTTATCACAAAAAAAGTTCGGTTTTGATTTTTTCCAGATGACTATTTTTAATACTTTGGGGTGCAAAAGAAGTTAATGGAGAAAAGAATGGTTATGAATAATTAGACAGGATAGACCAATCGGATTAACAGTATGAAAAACAAATCTGCAAGTTGATGCTAAACGTGTGACATTTTAATTATTATTTAGTAAATTAATGAAAGTCCTAGTACGAAGTCAGATAAATAAACTACATCCAATCGATAAATCAATGTCCACATCACGATAACAAGTTGTTCGAGTTTAGACTCTATTAATCAACGATTAATTTGGGCTGTTCCAATAGTATGATTAACGCTATTTCAGAATGGAATCAAAATTTTAGGAATAATTCCGGGATGGGACAATAATATTGCTTTAGACAATTTTTAGATCTATTCTCGTTTTTTAAAACTTTCCAAAAAACTAACTAAATATTTATTGTTTTTTTTAATTTCAATAAATTAATTAATTGTAAAGCTCTGTTCAGCCATCTTTTGTCAATCGAAAAAATTCTGTCTCGGCCATTTGGACCCCGTTCTTTAAACTTTAATAATAATAATAATGAGATTAATAATAAGTCGACAGGCGGGCCAAGCAAATTTCGTTTCGGTTTGGAGGTTCACGGCACGATGCGAGAAGAAAAATACATGTGAAACATGTGGAATTTCACGCAGATTCGCCTTCCAAGCTGTCAAGGAAAGAAGACGAGGAGAGTCGTCGCGAGGTCAAAAACATGAAATATTGGGCGGCCAAAAGTAAGTTTTTCATTTTTCTTTCTATTTAGATTTTCTCCAGTAACACTTTAATTCGCTAACATCTTTGCTAACTTTCATATTTAGTGAAGTAATTTCGGTCGAACCGCTTTTTCTACCTTGATTCTATTTCCTGTTCTTTAATAGAATCAACAATAAAACGTAATGTACAGTACATGATTATCATTGAATTATAATTATCCGAAAGTAAAAATATTTTGGCATACAAAATAAAGAAAAGCTTAAAAGCTCATTGCATTGGATTGGTTTCTTTCAAATTCTTGTAAATTACATCACCGATTTTGGTTTTTGTCCATTGTGTGCTTATTTAGATCTGAAATACAATTAATATGAATGAATAAAGGGTATTGGCGAATTTCAAACTTCTTGAACAGATGGAAAACCGGATTATTCAAAGAGACAGGGGCAGCTTCTCATAACAGTAATTCTTCTAAAATGCATAATGATATAATTTATATATAAAATATTTTGGATAATACAATAATACTGCAAGAAATTATTGGAAGATTTGTCTAAAAGTTGTTCCTGAACAGATTGGAAGATTTAGTACCAAAACTTATTCTTAGTTCTAAGTCACACAGAACGTTCCGGTTAACATAACTAAGTGATGTAGAAAAACTTTGCACACATTTCCGAGTTTAAAAATTTCGGCAACTGACAACACTTTCTTTTCAGTCGGCCAAGTGTTCCGGAAAGTAAAGCAAGCAAAGAAGCGAAGGAGAAGAAGTATCGATTCGTTTGTCTCCTCTCACGGTGAGTAATCCATTTTGTTTTCTGCTGGCGCTTCTCTCGCCTTCATCTATCCTCTTTAGGCCGCCCAGAGGTCCTTTGTCCAGTTAGATTTCACTAAGCTTAACATTTTACATTTTACAAACGCCGCCCGGATGGTGAAGTGCGAACGACGCTCGAAAGACCCGGATTCGCGGCAAATTCGTGCTCAGGACCGACTCCACCTTTCTCTCCCCCCTCTTAGTGTACACGTAGAGAATGGGTTAAATGGAAACGGAATAATTTTCAAAGGCTTTTTATCATAGAATTGTTACTCTTTATAAACGATAAAACAACTTAATAAATTATCATTTTTTGTGATATTTAAAAAGAGATTTAATGACATAAGAAATTTATTCCTAATTTTGCGTTTAAGAATTATTTGCTTTGATCAAGTGACAATGAGATAAATCATAAGTCATTGTATTAAATTAATGATGCAATTTCTATATAATTTACTTCAAAGTAATATTAATTCTAATGTAATTACATTAAAGGCATTTATTTATGTCTGGTATTTATTCTGATTTAATTCTAATTGTAATTATTAAATAGTCTACTTGACATCCAATTTTATTGTTCTTAAATTAATCATCATTTATTCATTCCGAGTGATTTGAGAAATTATCAATACTGTTAAATTATGTCTTCTGATATTTGAGCAAATTTTAGTGAATTATAATTTCAGAAGATTAAAATTTTATTAGCTGTTAAGGTCATCTTATAGCCTGAGAAAAGATTCCCTTACAGCTCACAGGATGGAAAGAGAAAATGAAAAGAAAAAAGTCATCTTATGGATTTAACTGTGCTCACATTCTAAGCAGCCAGATTCAGAATAGCAAACTGTTTCTTCATCTGGATAGAAAGTTTTCTTACATTTTTATAACATCATGCGTGACGTTATTAACAAAAGTTATTATAATCTAATATAGGCAGTCATACAGATTAGATTCGTTTTGCTATAAAATTCCATCAAGGACTTTATCCACGGAAATGTCCTTGTTTCGAAATTTTGCAAATATTAACCTTAAAAATTTCTTTCATCTCCCTAAAAAAACAGAAGTCTTTAACATTCTATAAACTGAACTCGAATCATTCACTTCAATTATCACGAAAATTTATTTTCAATCGAAATTCTTTTACTTCTTATTAAATTTCGGGTCTAGCGTTGGCGAATAATAATGGTCTTTCCTGTTTTATGCATGAGATTGTGGTTAAAATGAAAAAAAAATATATAGATGCACCACGCGCAACTCATCGTGTAGACAAAAGAACAAAATTTTATCATCTTGTTTTAAGATGTCGTCGACGTCTTTTCCTCGGGGACTTCCGAGAAGACCTTTCGAACAAAAGAGGGATGATAAGGAGAGAGAAGCGATTGTCGTGCATGAGCAAAAATGGAGAGCAAAGTTGATACCGGGACTGACTTCGTTGCTTCCACAGATAGCGAGATGGAAGACGAGGACAATCAGACTATTCGCTTTCGTCCGGAAGCCATCGACACCCTGATTCAACTGACCAAGTTCGACCGCAGGGAGCTTCAGCTCATGTATCGCGGATTCAAACAGGTGAGTGTTTGTCTTCCTAATACTTTCGCGTTCGATTTCTGTTCGGAAATGTCTTACGCAAGTTCGATAACGATGAACGGGTTCTTTAATAACGTTCTTCTTTTATTTCATTAAAACGCGCTGTTCCAGTTCGATGTTTTCTCCATCGGGTCTTTATTAATTCAATGTTTAGTTTTTTTTTTAACCACGAAACTTAGTCGATTGTAACTGATGACAATTCAACGCGACAATTAAATTCAATTCAATAGTAATTTAATAACGTAAAATCTGAAAAAAGTGCAGATAAATACAGGACTTTCTGAGACGACCGTCTTATTCGATAATAAGACTGATAATAAGTAATTTGATACTCGACTGTCAGCGAATAATTTAACATATTTCTTTAATATTAGGAAGGTCTTTATTACTTGTTATTTCAAGAACATTTTAATCCAGTTTTAATCATTTCTGTTTCGGTTATAAAGAGAAAACGATTAAATAATTAACAGAGAAACATATTAATAACCGAATTGTTTGTTCTCTTTTTTGTGAAACTTGTTTGTCTCTTTTTTTATTATTATTTTCAGATATACAAATCTGCATTTAACACTTTCAGGATCGTTTAAATTGTCGTAGACATATCGTTTTTCGATTATCGAAAGACAAGTGAGCCAAAGATAGCAGCTTTTGTGGCGCCTATCTTCTGCTCTGTGTAACAAAAAAGACAAAAAGACTACTACAATTCATTCGATTTTACGTTTATTCAAGATATAAATATGCCTTACATGATTTGGAAAGACAAATGCACTATCTCAGTCGTCAGTTTACGTGATAGATACGATTAAACTTTTAATTTATATATTGTTAGTTTGCATATATTTCTATATATAAATATATATTTTTCCTTCATAGTTACATTTGCATACAAAAAACAGATCGTTTATATGAAAAAAAGTGCTAATCAATATATAAAGTGTATAAAATATTCGTTATGTAATAATTATCTTTTACTAAAATTTGAAATATCATTTCTAAATATATTCTATAAGGAAATACATTTATTTCGTTTGAAGTTAGAGTTGACCATCATTTTTTAAATGTGAATAGCAGCGTATATTTATTTGAAAATAAGTTTTTTTTTTCTTGTTTGTTGGGAGCTGGCTTCTCGTTAATTTTCTGACGATGATGAACATCTTAATATCTCAGAAAAAAATAAAGAGGCAAAACAATTAATAATATATAAAAGTAACTGAGGAGAGGTGGGAAAGAGTCGAAATGTATTTTACTGTTAATAATATAAAATGAGAAAGTCAATAAAAGAATTGATGTTTTGGAGTTTTATGGTTCAAAAATTCGATAAATAAAATGATTTAAATTGTCATTAAAAATGTTTTAAATCATATTTTTGATATTGCGCAATTATGCAGCATTATTCGAATTTGTAACACTGCCAGCTAACTTATTTACACTTACAATTTTTTGTCATTCTCTGTTTAAAATGTTGATGTCTTATAATAAATTGTAACGTGAAGTTAGAATAAATGTAAATCTGAAATAAACTTCAAATGATATAAATTTCAAGTAAATCAAGTACTGTACATTTAAGATCAGTGGAGAGTGGTCTTATAGGCAAAAACACCAATTAGCTAGCTCCCCCATCAACTGGGGGCCCAAATCCATCTTTTATAGGAAAATATTTTCCCAAAGTTACATTTTTCATGTTAATACTGTATAGTACAAGGGGCCCCCTAACCAGATGACTAATTTAAGTGTTAGTATAGTTCTGAAACTATATTAAACTATACGAAACAATTTGAGTTTGAATACGTTGAATCTTAAGCATTCCTTAAGAATTGTCACTATATTAACACTTATTCGTTATTACTGTATTATTTATTGATTTTAATAAAATAATGTTTCGTGTATAAATTTTACAACAATAGCAATTTTTGTTAAAGCATTTGTATCGTAATCTTATTATTGATTAAATTGATTTCTTCAAAGTTTGCTATAAGTATTGGCTAAACGGTCAATTGCAATGGATCGAATTTTAAACCTCTAGTAGTCGATACTTTCAAATATTTGCCTCGTTTCATTCAACTCTGTCCTTCAGAAGACGTACGCTGTGTTAATGTTACATGTAAAGGTTTAGCTCAAAACTCAAAATGCATTCAAATTAAATTGAGCTTATGACATTCTTTTTATTTAAACGACACGCTTGATTCTAATTGCAAAAGCTAAGAAAACTATTTAAAAAAATAATAATAACAAATTGAATAGTTTCCAAGATATATTGCCAAAATTTTGTTTTATTAAATATAAAAAAAGTTTCGACCAACATTATATCTATTATAAAATCATTTTAAAAATGAGTTTATATTATGAAATTTAAAAATATATTTTAGTTAATTAATTTTATTTTATTTCAATATTAAACACGTATAATTTTAACACAACATAAGACATTAAATTCAAATTTTTTAAATTTGAATCGTGAATAACGTGTTATATAACTAAACACACAATTATTACTTTCCCGGCTGTTATAATATAAGAGGGAAACTATGGCAATCGGTCAAAAAATGCCCTCCAAGACCTTTGGACTCAAGAGACCTTAAAACGTCGAGAAATGCAAAAAATTTCGGTTTTTTTCCATATATGTATGAATGTTAGTGTGTGGGGGCACGATTTTGTTGAACCTCTTTGAAGCTTAATAACTCCTGTGCTTTTTGTCGAAAATTTCTGAAATTTTGCTTATTAGAGGGATTGATGTTATTAAATTTCGGTGGTTAAAGGTCGACAGGGTGGGGAGATAATGGGGGTCATGTGTATTTAAGTCCGACCCCAGTAGGGTCGGACTTAATGACGATTTTACTCGTTATTTAGCATTTAACATCTCATAAAACTCATCCCTACCCTCAAAATTAAGCTTTTTGCTGTTTTATAATAGTTAAAAATATAAAAAGTTTAAAAATAAAATATGATAACAGATGGCGCCACAAAAATTTTAAATGTTGCCGAGAAAGTTAAGCAACTCGTTGTTGGATTTTTAATTTTATTGAAAATTTTGAACTTTTAAAGGATTAACAATTAGTTAAACAATTTTCCATAAACAGTTTTAATAAATAAATAAAACTGAACAACACAACTATTGTATATTATTTTATATATTTTGGCTATTTAAATTTTTTTTTCTTTAAATTTTGAAAGTTATAAAATTTATATCTTAAAAATTTTTGAAATATTGTCTCCAATTTATTTAAATATAAATATTACAGTTATTTTTTTAGTTGGCTGAAAATTAACTATATAAAAACTAAGATTATGGATACTCACAATAACACCGATTTCCTAATCACTGTTAACAATTATATAATTAAACATATGAACTTTAATTATCTAGAGACTTTGTTAAGTAACCATGAGGATATTAGAAGTGGAATTTATAATATAATAGACAAAAGTGCAGCTTTTAAAGGAATGAATAGAATTTGGGATTATTCAGCTCTAGATTCAAAAATAAAATTAAAAGTATTCAATTTTTTAATAGTTTTTATCTTCTACGCGGTTAAGAAATTTAAAAGAAACTGATGATAAGATAAGAAGATTTGAAAGTAAATGTCTTCGGAGAATTTTAAATATAAAATGGCACAATTATATGACAGAAGAAGAGGTGAGAGAAAGAAGCAGTCGAATACGAATACGTATTCGACAATAGAAAGTAAATTAAATTTAAAAAATGGAAATATGGCGGTCATGTGCTTTACATGTCTGATTTAACACTCCCAGAACTGGTCTGAATTGGAGATCAAAGGAGAGAAGAAAATGGAATAGATTACATACACTTAGAAAAGAACTATTACTAATAGATAATTTATAATTACAAATGGACAAATGCACTAGATGAAGATAGAGTAAAAACTCTCTCGACAGACAGAAGGGGCTGATGAAATTTTATTTCTACCCTATTTCTATAGGTCAGGAATGAATGAATCNAAATAATAACACTGTAGCCATATATTTATCGTTTTTCTAAATTATGTCGATTGAATTGACTATTGAAAAAATAAGCAAAACGATTTATAATGTTCTTTCACAATGCGAGTATTGTTAATATCGATCAGAAAATGGCGCCCCGATGATTATGCGATGCAATTTTCACTTCTAGATTTTTTTAATTCTCCAAACTCGGAGTCGGGAGTTGTGACTCATCATTTCAAAGTCTGAATGTGCACATTGCATTAATGATAACTAGTATTTAAAGAGGATTACTTGGCAGGATTTTCTGTCACTGTCCATTAGCTTCGTCTCTTTCCCTGATGTCAAGTTGGTGGTTTTCGTTTACAAATCGCATCAATATTTGATCTTGAAATATGAGAATCATTTAAGATGACACATGCTGACTAGTTACTTATATGAAAGACTATTACTGTATCATTCCGGCCACTCGTAAGTTGGCTTTTTTATTGGTCGAGATACATTACGTTCTTAGACATACTATTGTTTTCTCAATTGCCTGTAATCATATTTATAATTTTATTATATACATAATTGTCCCAAGTTTAAAAGCAAGTTATTGTATGCTCAGTGATAACATGTGTTTTCTGGGTACAGGTCACAAGGAAACTTCGTAGGTTTCCGGCGAGTCGTATACAATTTTTTTTAACAAGCTTTAAGCGAGTACCAACGTACTCCAGTATCCTTCGTACAGTACGAAAATAACATATGCTAATGATATGCAAACTAGTAATATATAGTTTATTCTCATATTTTCACTGGTCAAGTTTAGTTTGAATGTTTTTCGTCACGAATTCTAGTTTAATTAGAATTGCATAATGGCTCAAGACAGAAAATGGGAAAATAAAATTACGTTGCGAAAACCCGAAGGTTACTCACAAATTCTTTAGATTTTTTTAAATATCAGCATGTTTTTCGAATAATTTTACACCAATTTGAGAGGCATATCTATTCAGTTTTATTACTATTTCTGACGATCCTTTAAATAGATTTTAAGAGTAAACATTTTATGATAGATCTGTATTATTTAAAGAATTTATCTCAGAATTATTAGAAGAAAGGTTACGATATGTACTGTACTTTAATATATGGCAAAGTACGCCAATTCTTTGCAATCCATTCAAATTTTGTAGATTATGACCATTAATACTTTGCCAGGATCGACTCGATACTATAATATTTATATAAGATACGATAGCTTACGTTAGGATAGCTTCACGAAATTATAATTAATAGGGAAATTATAATTAATAGGAAAATTATCAGGAATCCATTATGTAGAAGAAATTTCTGTGAAATCATGATCAAAATATTTTATTTTCAGTAAAAAAAAAATAATAATAAATGCGTAATGTATTCGATTTATCATAGGTTAAGACGTATTTACGATATTTTTATATAAATGATTCTAGAATATGTATGCTTCTTTTTAAATCGCTCATATTGAAATGATCGCTTTGCAGTTCCATGTAACGTCATAATTTTGTTCATTCGCAATTTATGAAATTCATGAAAATACTTTTCTATTTTTCTATCTTTCAATCAATTAAACTGGTGATTTTCAGTTTTATTTTTCGCTTTTGACTCTTTTATAACCATAATATTTTCCTTATCATAAATTGGGGATTAGGGAATTGTTAAGTGTTCAAAGATTAGATACCTTTTCGGAAAATAACAAATTTTGCTAGGTTTGTAATAATATACTGAAAGAATAATAATTTAAAGAAGTACAAATAATTGAAACGGCCTATGAGGATGCATTTTTCACAAAAACTTGTTTGTGTGATGATTTGGTTGGTATTGATACATTTAAATGAGGTTAAAATTTTAAAAGACACGTGCCTAAATGTCATTACAGGAGAACGAATTACAAAAATCATTAGAAAATAATATGATGAAAAATAGAACGAATCCATTGTCGGATATTAAGCTAATTTATCAAAGGATTTCGATACTACAAACACTTGAATGAAAATAAAATTAAATCGAAGAATTCTTTTCATTTTAGTTATGCAGCTTTTCCAACTTCATTTTTTGCTTTTTTAATTTGATCATTTGCATCATCGGGCCGATTCGAAATCACCGAGTTTTGACGCCGAGTGTTTCTGTTTCGAAGATCTCTGATAAGTATTCAAAAGGGGAACGGTCGGTGTCTATCTCAACTAAGACAACTTGTTCTTTTAAAGTTGCCGAATTTGTTCTGAAAAGAAAAACTTTAATCTGGCCTTTTGTTTACAGGAGTGTCCTTCGGGCATGGTGAGGGAAGACGCTTTCAAAGGCATCTACGCACAATTCTTCCCTCGCGGAGCGGATATCACCCAGTATGCCCACTACGTATTCAATACTTTCGATCATGATCACACCGGATCCATCACTTTTACGGTGAGTAACGTTTTCGTTTTTCTTTTGTTTATACGCGCAATTCATCTGTATCAGAGAAGGTCGTTTGTAGTGATTTAAAAACTCTATTTGAAAAACACGATGGATAGGGGTAGAAGCAAATCATGGATCTGATATTAAATCTAATGTCAAGTCAAGAATCGACTCGAAAATACTTTTATCCGAAAGTAGATCCACCGTCGTCTTATATATTTTCCTTTGTAGACCGTTCAATCGACGGAAAATAGAAGGGAAAGAAAAAGAAAGAGAACATGTAGCAGATTTTCTCTTATAGGGAAAAATTTCTTATTTGTTCTATTTGTCGGACTGTGAGGGAATGTATTATTTTAAATTAAGATATGTATGAGACAGTCTGAGAAATTTATCTATGTAACTATGAGACTATAAAACCTTGTATTTTAGCAAAAACCTAAGAAACTAGTTTCTCTTATTCATATTCTCTGATTAATTTCAGTATCGTAGAAATAATATGTTAGTGTCAAATTATAAAATGTTCGATTAGTCTTTTACAAAATGAAAAAGTGAAATTATTTTTGAAAATAAAAATGGAAAAAAAAACAAAGCGTTTTTGAAAGGTCTGGCCGAACTTTAATAGCGTGTTTTATGGGTCATAAAAATGAAAAAAAAATCCATATAAACATGGGTCCGAAAATACTTCCTTTCGAAATTATAGCAATTTTATAATTAGATGTAATTAAAAACTTTTACGTACTACAAATTAATAGCAAGATAAGGTTTTGCCGTCTATGTTTTCAAGTGTTCTTTAATACGATGAACTTTAACTCAGAAATGAAGGACATTCATTTTATTTAAGGCTGAGCAATATACTAAAGCGCAACGACTATACTGAATACTTTTCAGATGCTGTAACCTGAAAAGGACCTATGTTTATAAGAAATTTTTTCATTTTTACGACCTGTAGAACAGGCTATTAAAGTTTGGCAAGACCTTTAAAAAACATTCTGCAAGTTTGTAAATTGTACCAAAATCTTAATTCGTCAATTACGATACTCATAATAAGCACCAATTGATTTATTTGTATTTTGTATTTTTTTGTTGTATTTAATAAATTTTTATCGATATATCATAAAATGTTAATTAAATCTGAAAAACATTAATAACAAATTTAATTTTTTCTTCTGAGTATTTTGACAAGCGATTATATTAAATAAATTTGATAAATAATACTTTCAATTTTATTTGAATTTCGAATTTTTATTGAAAATTTGCATGGACGTTTCAATAGTTTTCATTGCGTGCGATATTCATTGTCGCTTGAATTCACAAAATTTAGTGATTATTGAAAATAATCCAGACTTATGGCATAGCTTATGGTTTCAATAATTCATAAAAGTTTAGTGTGTGTATTGATCTTTTTCAAAAAGACCATAACAAAAGCCTGTGATCGGCTTTAGCTTGAACTCTCCTTTTACGTGATTTATTCTCGTAAAATGGGATTTGAATGGGGAAATAAGTAGAAAAATATTCTATTTCCTCTGCATGAACTTTTCCTATTATGTTTATAACCAAATGCAAGATAAGAACTTAGCATTTTATTCTAATGTAAGCGCTGAGAAAATAGTTGCTTGACTTTCTCATCCAGTCACACGAATTTGATATTAAATGGATACGTTCTTTTCTAATTTATAATTCCTATAGAAGGAATGGTGCAATGAATTAGCTTAAAGTTAAATAGTGACTTTTATTTCAGATGTCGCTTGTAACGTAAGTGTTTAAAAACACACGTAAACCTAAATCATAGAAACTGTCGACGAATAATCGAAATTACTAAAAACAAAATGAATCAAATGTTCTTCCGTTTGTCTTTTTCTGAACGATAATCACGCCTTATTCTGAGTTGCGTAGTCGTAGAAACTCTCGGACTGGTCAATTTATAATTAAGATAATTCAAAATTATCGTTTCATATGATATTTTTTTATTGTTTATTCAGGATTTTGTAGTGGGACTGTCGGTGTTGGCCAGAGGAAGTCTTCGGGAGAAACTCCGTTGGGTCTTCGGTCTTTACGATATTAACGGTGACGGATTCATCACGAAAGACGAGATGACCAGAATCGTCAATTCGATATACGACTTGATGGGACGGACTACTGAACCCTCCCTGGAAGATCATAACGCTAAAGAGCATGTGGAAAGAGTTTTTCAGGTATGTTCTTCTTTCTTTTTACTAGAGTATACTAGTTCAACACCGACATACTTTTAAATATATTTTATAACTGGAATTTTCAATCTCCTGGGATGAGTTATGCATAATTTTCGGTTACTTTTATTTAGAGAATCGTCATAATCGCATAAGTATTTTAAATCAACTGAATGATACTTTCGTCAGAAGCCAGGATATCGTGTTCAACAGCAAGTTTGTTTACTGAAATCAAATAATTTGGAAACTATGCAGATTTTGTTTTAAAATTTAAATTATATTGTTTATATATATGTAAAAACTACACAGTATAATTTCATTACTCTTTACAGTGCCAATTATTGCTGTTTTATATGTTTAAACCAGGTATTTACATGTGATAAACATCAGACCTGTAACTTTTACAAAAAATTCATTTGGATTAACGTACTTCACATTTTCTTGATCATATACTACGATTTTCTTTTCATGTTTAAACTGTCAACTTATTAAATAAATATATATATAAACTAGATCTTTACTGAGAGAGAGACTACATTCTGTAACAAATAATTTTAATAGTATGTAAGTATTTTATTTATATTTCTTGTATAAGCATAATTAGAGATATCCACAAATGTAAATTGTTATATTAATTCTGATAAAGTATGCCTATTTTTTACATAAGAAAAGCTTTTTTTTATCTGGATTCTAACAAAAAATGCATTTCCATACTTGTTTACTTGCTTTATCTTTTTATATGCAAATCTTTAAGTATGTTAGTAACATTTATTACTGACTTGGAAATTTATTGATAATAATAAGAAGTAAATAAAAATGAATTAAAAAATAGTAGGGTTAATTATATTAAAATAGGTCAATAAAATTAGCCTATATTAACTTGTTTAATGCATAAAATATGAATATTTGTGAAAACATTGAAATGTTTTAGATTAAAACAGGAGCAGCAATAAATAAAATAATAAATTTTGTTGAAAAAATTGAAAATAATATGTCCATTTTGAGATATTTTAATGAGTAAATTAAAATATGATATAGGATTTTAGAGTTATTATTGTAAAAGTTGAACTGAAAAGCTTTTTTATGACCAGAGAAGACCGAAATAAATATTATACCTTAAGAAAAATATACATTAAAGATAATTTATTGAGCATGTTTGATAAGCATAGTTTTTGCATTATAAAAGAACACAATATCTAACATATACGCACTTTATATTAAGATATACATATATAAATTATTAGTCTAAGACTATAAACTATTAGAATGTGCTCTTAATTTGTAGTGATAGGAGTCTGTGGACCCGCTGGAATCCGCACCTTGGCTTGGAACCTAACAGCTTGGAACCAGTCTTCTGGTTCCAAGCTGTTAGTTTTCTATAACGCGCTTTCTTTTTTATTTGCAAATAAATTTTCTGTTGGGAATTTGGCCTTTTTTCTGTCACTGCCTATTTTTGTTTTTATTTTCTTCTACGAAAATCAAATAGACTTTAAAATTTACGATAATTTTATATAATGTATTCACCTTTTCCCATTGGAACAATAAAAACAAATTCGGACGTTTCCTGTTGTTACAGCCTATAAGAAAATTATTTCACTCATAAATTTTTCGATTTTCATTAAATGTTTAAATCGTTTTAAGCTTTAATTATAAATTTATACCAAGTAATAAAATTAAAGTTATATATTGATGGCATTCCACATATTGTTGTTATATTGTATAAGCTTAATACAATATAACAACTTTTATGTCATTTGGACTTAAAATTTTCCTATTTCTGTTTTTACAGTCGATAAACTTTTATTACTTCGGCCACATACACTATTAATATGAATCATAAAAGCAAAATATCGGTATCTATTAATTGAGTGAATGCAGTTTACAAAAACAATTTTATGTTGACCAAAAATATTTTAATGATTTTGAAGGAAAACGTATTATCTCACTGCTAATATTTTCGCTTGAGATTGGTCGCTATAAAATTTAAATGATGTTAATATTTCGAATAGTGATTTCAAAATATATTTATGAATATTTGAAATTTATTAATAATATATTATATGCATTTAAATTGTCTTTAGTCTTCACTAACTTTAAAAATGAATTTTGCAAGCAACAATATTTCGGTTTTCAAATGCACAATTGATTTATATCATTGCTAATTATTCCAAAGTTTATTTCATTATAAACAGTTTGAAGGAATTATTATCACATTATATACTTTAAAGCAGCAGTGAAAGGAACTGTGATCTGTAAAAATGCATTGTCAAGTGTGTGTTTGAAAGCAGAAATATTCTTTTATTAAAAATGACATTGACACCGATACCAAAACTGTATGTAATGAACATTCTTGACACTGCCATTACAACTTTTGACATCGGAACGATTACTTGACGTCTCCGATATCACGACTTTCCGTAACGAAATAATTACGAATGTAAAACGAAGTCAATGAATGAATGTTTCATACTTTATTGTGTTTCGTGTACATTAAAAATAAAATGGAAATAATTTGAAAACGATTAATCTATGCATGCTTGACGGCTGTTTATATACTTGTAAGGTTTACGGGTATGTTACAGGAGATATCATTGGTTTTTTTCATTTCGCGTGCTTTATAAACAGTTACATTAGTTCCCTCATCTGCAACTTATTTATGTGTGCAACGTTGTTCTACAACTTTTAAGGAATAATGAAATTAGTTTTGAGTATTTTAAATTTATAAAGTTATTTTAAAAATTTATACTTTTATTAAAGTTCTTAATTATTTGTTTTTATTAGTAAATTAGCAGATATGTGCGTCATTGCCCGGCCAAAAGCTAAGAAGGATAAACGTTAAAGTGAAAACTATATTACAAGTTTGGTTATTTTAGATTACCGTTGTTAGTTTTATTACGAAATGTCAAGGAGATCAAATCGGGAGTTGCGGGTGTTCAGATTTAACGGTATTCTATACAAACCCTCAGAGTACTGTACCAGAGAATAAGCAGGAAAAAGGTTGTGAAAATCGACTAAAAAGCTAAGAACAGCGAGATAGAAATATTCTACTATCTATATCTATATAAACATATATATAATTGATGAGAAACCGTCGAGTTCAACAGCGATTCCGACAGAACATAATGATTCCATGGAACTGTCTAGTCCAACAGACTAAACTATACTCATATTTTGTCCGGATGACGTGTATATCTTTAGTTTTTTTAATAAAATGTGAATCCGGGTAGACAGAAAGTGTTCTAATTCCAGTATAGGGTTTGCTTCGTTAAGCCGTTCGTTCGCTCCCTTATTTGACGGCTTGCCTCTACCGAGCTTTATGATTTATCAATATACAGCAAGATCTTGTTTTCTCAAATGATGAATGGTTAGGTTAAGAAGCACGATTTGTTGACTTAAGTGGCACTAGGATTGCCACTTAAGTAAACAAATCGTGCTTTTCCAGTTATGGAAACTAACTGAATGCTATTCACTGTAGAGAATACTCTGATTTGCATATAAGTTACTGTACAGGATGATCGAAAGTAACAGAAAATTTGAAAAATCAATAATTCGCTAAGTATTTACAATAGCATGATGCAGGTTTCACGATCATCAGATAGCTCCTGAGTTGATCGCTTGGTTTGTATACCATCAAATTTTTAATGTGCTGTACTATAGTATAAACAGCATTAACGAGCATTTCGATCGGTATTGCTGTAACATGAATGTGAATAGAGTATTTCAACTCGGAGTATGTGGTTGGTCGAACTCTATACACTTTTGATCTCAAGTAACCCATAACTAAAGATCTGCAAGGTGTACGATCCGGAGATTTTGCAGGACATTCATAGGGAAAAGAGCGATTTAGGACACGATTCTCTCTAAATGTTGACCTTAGGAGTCACGTGACAGAAGCAATGTATCTGTCTGATTGCAGCACTCACGAATGATGAGCACCACATTAAAATTTTGATGTTAAACAAACTAAGCAATCAATGGGAGTCATCTGATAATCGAAAATGTAACTAATCTGGTATTAAAATTTTCTTGTTATAAACAAAACTCTCACTTCATTCTATGCATTTCTGTGAAAACCGCGTCATGCTACTGTAAATACTTAGCGAATTATTGATTTTTCAAGTTTTCTTTTACTTTTGGATCACCTGTATTTTTCTCAAATAGTGCACTAGTGCATTCGATGTAGAATAATAAAATTTGCTCTATATTTTCGGATACATAAAATATTATTCATTATAGTAAAATCGCACGGTAAGTAAAACGTTTTAAACACATTTTAACTTGTATTTTTGCT
Source organism: Centruroides sculpturatus (assembly GCF_000671375.1). NCBI lineage: Eukaryota > Metazoa > Arthropoda > Arachnida > Scorpiones > Buthidae > Centruroides > Centruroides sculpturatus. Next base: position 463,079 of record NW_019384781.1, read on the forward strand.
GTCGTTAATCGTAAATAGTTGCACAGTATAAGCATCTAAGCATTCGTCTGGGACTGCTTAGAGTGAAGCAGAAATGTAAGCGGAATTTAGTTTTGATGACATACAACCCAAATATAAAACAAGATCGTACAGTAAATGATCTTATGCAACTTTTGATTTTCTGCAAGAACAAATTTATTGAATTCTTTCGGTTGTGAGAAACCAAAAAAATGTTGAATTAAATAATTTCTCATTCTAGATAAAACAATGGGTTTATAACACAGTAGACCTATAATTTGAGATAAAGAGCTCCAATTGCTTTTTCCCGAGGATTTCATCTTAGTTTAGATAAATAATAATTCTTTTATCGTTCCAAATTAAAAGTTGACTTAAAGACCAACATTAGGATAGTATTTTTCAAATTTTAAAAATATTAATTTCAAAATATTTGTTATAAAACGAAATTTTCTTACACAATATTAGACGAATGAATTAAATATATTAAATTTAATATAAGTATATTCATGTAATTTCAGAATATTATTAATTAATGTTTAATTTTTAATTAGAAATGTTGAATTATTTATTTCGGGTCTAAACTTTCGTCAATTTGTTACTTGCGATGAAAATGTTTTAAATACGTGAAAATAAAAAAATTGTGAATTTTAATAAATTTTAAAAGAGCATATGTTTTGTTTCGTCTTGTTTAATTTAACATAGGAATGTAATTTTCGATTTTTAGTAAATTTTTTAAAATAATTTTCACGAAATTGGTAGGAAAGCTGATTTTAAAAAATATATATATATATATATGCGCACNTAAAGAACGGAACGTATCTACCGTCTTATAGGGGGATCTACTGTATTTTATCGATCTTCCTAAACGATAATCTATAGCTTTATAAGGATCAATAAATCTGTTGTCATTTTTTTTTCGTTGCAGTTAAGTCATTACAATTTAAAATGTTCAATTCACTACTTATCGATTTTATTTTCCATTCTTCATACACTTTTATTTATTTCGTTGTTGTCTCGTCTTTGGTGCATGTGTTTTATCATGACAATTCCAATTATGATTTTTTACTTTCCCTGTTTAAATAAGAATGAGGGAGTAGAAAATATTGAATTGCCTAGATATAGTTCCTTTTATCAATAAATTGAAAATATTGTTATTTAAAATTATATTTGGCAGCCGTTACAGTTTTTTCCTAACTCCCAGAAGTGAAAAGAATGTTCGAAGAAATTAGACCTATACGTAAACCTAAGCCAAGTTGTGAGAAAGCAGCTATAGATAATATACGAAGAGCTTTCTACAAGGATTTCGGCTGATGATATCGGAAAATAAATACTTAAAAACAATTGGATAAAAACTCTCTAAACAATACAAATGACTTTGGCAATCACTTCAGATTTACAAGATCATTGACTATTTTATAAACATCTTTTATTTGCAGTCGGTGTAGACATATTACGTAATATCGTAACTTATTTTTATCGGAAATTATACTAAAAATTTACATATTGTAAAATCGAAGTGTCAACGGTCGATAATTGTTAAAAACTTAAAAAAATTATTACAGTAGATCCCCCTATAAAACCGTTTCCTATAGTTATGATTCCTATAAAAATTGTGGCAGTATCCGTAAACAACGGTAAAAATAACTCCTATAATACGTAAAACGTCATCGGGCAGCCGAACTACTTTCCCGCCGTCCGTAGCGCCACGCTACGGACGTTTAGGCGGATAAATTGAGTTTAGTATCGTCTGTTCATATAATTATATATAAATTAGGTACTGTACATATAATTATATATTAATTATATATAAATTAGGTACTGTATATATAATTATATATTAACTTAATTTATTGTAACTTTATTATAATTAAATATATATTTTTCGCCGTCTAGCGTCACGCTACGGCGAGTTAGGCGACCTATCGTCTGTTTAGTACTGTAATTTTATACATTTCTTGTGAAAGAAACATTTCTTATTTAACGGCCATAAAAATTATTTATATTAAGGATGTCTCCAAAGGTCAACGAAGTTTTCGCAGAAAAATAATATCAGAAATCGCGGCCGCGGTTTGATGCGCTGTTCCGCGACGAAACCAAGCTTTAGCAACGGGCGTAGTCGAACGGTACACACTCGGTAAGCAATCCTACAATTTTTTGTTTATAACGTAGTTTATACGGATTATTTTCAAAAAAATATACGTATTTTGGAAATGTTGAGTCGAATTAGTCTAGAATCGATTAATTTTATGAAAGAAAACCTTTCAAACAGCCGTAGTCCGTAAACTATGATTCCTACAAAATTGATTCATAAAGAACGGAACGTATCTACCGTCTTATAGGGGGATCTACTGTATTTTATCGATCTTCCTAAACGATAATCTATAGCTTTATAAGGATCAATAAATCTGTTGTCATTTTTTTTTCGTTGCAGTTAAGTCATTACAATTTAAAATGTTCAATTCACTACTTATCGATTTTATTTTCCATTCTTCATACACTTTTATTTATTTCGTTGTTGTCTCGTCTTTGGTGCATGTGTTTTATCATGACAATTCCAATTATGATTTTTTACTTTCCCTAGATCTATTATATAGGCCTATATAAGAGAGGGAAAGTATGGCGATCGGTCAAAAATTTACCTTCAAGATTTTTACATTTTTGGACTAGGGATCTTGAAACGTCGAGAAATGCAAAATATTCGGGGTTTTTCTTTACAATATGTATGGATGACGCGATTTTGTTCGCCCTGTTTAAGGCTTAATAACTTTTGTGTTTTTTGTCGAAAATTTCTAAAATTTTGCAGAGAGGTTTGTTTATTAGGCAGATTGATGCTATTAAATTTTGGTGATTAAAGGTCGAGGGGGTGAGGAGATAAAAGGGGTCGTGTGCCATATCTCTAGTACGGTCGGATATAATGACGATTTTACTCGTTATTAGCATTTATAATTTTTTCTATAAAACCCATCCCTACTCTCAAAGTCAAAATTCTGCCATTTTATAATAAAAAGAAAACTTTTAAAAATAAAATATCGTAACAGATGGCGCCACCAAATGTTATTAAGAATGTTAAGCAACTCGTTGCTGGATTTTTAAAATGGTAATCTTCGTTTCAATTTTTATTTCGTATCTCATATTGTTTGATTTAAGACACTTGAAAATATATTTTTCTGTTCTTTCTTATTTTTCACATTACTGCACAATGGCAGATCCAAAAAATCTGTAGAGGGGTGCAAAAAAAAGAAACAGTATGCCTTATAAAATACTTCTTGAGGTACCTGGCTTTACTTGGAAAAATTATATATTAAAGTTAAAAAAACATTGAATATATAAATAAATATCAATATATAAATCGAATGTGAATTTTCAGCTCCAAGGTTTTCAAATACAGAGACAAAGTAATGCTTCCGTATGAACAATATTATTGGTTGTTTACATGGAATCGGTTTTGTCCTAAAAAAACAAAAAGAAAGTCAACAGTAGAATCCGATCAGATATTAAAATTCCTTTGCAATAAACCGCAGCTGATATGTGCTATTCGATCTGGAACTGTAGTTATGAAAACAAAGTGAGGGAAAATTAACTCTGATACTAATTGAGTTTTTTGAAAATAGGAAATAATAACTGCAAAAGAAAGGCAATGCACTTACACTTAAATTCGCATTCATGGAAGGCTGAAAAATTAATATTTTAATCTAATACAATAAAACCTCGTTAAGTCGAAGTTTAAGGGTAAAAAATTTCGATTTAGAGTTAAAGAATTTCCTGTTAACGACTTTAATACCCGATTTTCTTAAATTTTTCTGTGGCCGTAAATTTCATATTATCGGATCGTTTCTCGAGAATCTGTTTTACGGAATAATTACAAAATTGTATACAGTTTATGGAGCATCCGGGGTCGTTATCAATGCACTCCTTTGTGTTCCAATCAGAACACAGATAACATATTATATCAGTAAAAGGATGGTTGTATTCGGTATGGAGCCGTATTGTTTGTTTATTTGAATCGTCTGTATTCACACGGAATATAAAAGAAAAAGATCACGGACCTATCAAAGTATGGAGGGTATACGAGAAAATAAATTCGAGTTAAAAATACAGTACTGTCTTAACGAGACTTTATTATATGGAAAACCTTATATAACTGTGACCTGTAGAAAGCTTCAAGTTGACGCAGTTTGATTTAGCCAGATTTTATTGTATTAAAATAATAAATTTCCAATCACTGAAGGAAGATGCAGCTGCGATCTGAGCACCTCCTAAATCCACCATCGTTACTATACATTATATAACTTATTATATTGTTATATAAAATTATATCAAGATATCTAATTGTATTTTTATCTGTCCTGTCCATTATCTCAATTTTATTTTACCTCTTTCAGCTTAAAGCTATTATCATATCTTAATCATGTAACTATATACATTATTTAGTTTAAACCCATTATCTAAAATTATAAAAATACTTCCTCAAAGTATCTTTCATTTTATAATTAAGAATATGTCATTCGCATCGAACGATTGATTAATCTTCTGGTGATATATTTTTAAGTCTTGATTTTTTTTTTATTTCTGCGAATATTTAATCAAAGATAACCTTAAATAATAATCGACTCGATGACTCTCCTTACTGTATTCCTCTTGTTATTTTTAAATTTCCTGTATTTATTTTGTTATCGCATAAGTTATTTTAGAATACATTCGCCCGTCAATATCAGTTTCTGTATAACTATTCGATGATTTCTATATTTGTCTTGATAACACCATTTATTATAGTAACATACTTTAGTAAAACAGTTTTACTGTTTACAACAAAGTGAAACTATAATATATAGTTGTATTTATAGTTTTATCAGTTGCGTTTTTAAAATCTAAAGACTAATAAAAATATAATAAATAAATTACTCTATTCGACCCTTTTTTAATAAGTTTCCTTTATTTTGCGTTCTATTAAATTGAATGAAATTTAGTTTGTTCAAATCTTTGTATATCTTATTACCTTCGTTTCTTAAAACGTTAGATATTCCTTTTTCTTTTTATAGTAAATAATTAAAAATCCAGGACGAAATATGTATTTAAAAATGTATAAAATATACAATACTGAAGCCTTATACAAAAAAATGTTGTGTGTCAGTGATTATGGATGGACGTTAGAAGACTTCCAAAGAATTTTTGTATACATTCAATATTGTATACTTTTACATTGTTAAATATTATATTTTCCTGAATTATTTTAATACGAAGCACAAGACTAAATAAATTTATCTATAAACTAATTATAATGCTCTAATTAATTATACCGTATTTTCACGGAATGACTGACATGCCGCATAAAACGGGAGACTAGCATACCGGAAACCCGGGGTTACTGGCATGCCGGTTAAACTGCGACTAAAATATAAAATTAATCAGATCTAACAAAACTAGTTGTTAATTAAACGTTAAAGAAAATGTTCTTCCGAGTAGAATAAAATAATAACATTGTAATTTCACTGAATTAAAATCAGAAAGAGAGTTTTTGTTTACAAGACAATAAAACTTATGACTTATGACTTATCAATAAATAAATGACTTATTGACAGTAGTGGGCTACACTGACCTTCTATCCTGACCATAAAAATAATACTTTCCTCTCAAATTTCACACAAAGCTGATGTTAATGGGTGTAAGTCGAGATAATTTACCAGTACAGCAAGTTTCTTACATTTAATATGTTTATTTTTGCCTTTTTGAATTGAATAACAATAAAATACACATAAAAAAGGAATTCCACTATTATTTTACGTCGTTAGAAAGAAGACAAAATGAAGAAATTAAACGTGTAATCGTAGTTTTTGATGTAATGCTGACAGTTCCACAGTTTTAAAATAAAAACTCGTTCGTTTGTTTTAATGCACCCTCTAGAGAGGGATCTATAACTGGCTTTTCATCGAGACAAACCGGCATGCCGATCATTCCGCAGAAATACGGTTATATAAAGTTTCTTTATAATAATTATAAAGAAACTTTATATAGGTTTTCAAGAAATTATAATAATTTCATGAAAACCTAGTAAAAATTAAGTAATAGCGAGCAATTATTTATTATGATATGTATGATTATGTATGACGTATTAGTCATATTGAACATTAAACTTTACTTGATAAAAATTTGTATAAGCCACCTAGAATATAAAACAATTCTATTGTTTTATGGTTTTTATTGAGTACTAAATAAATACAGTTCAAAGAAACAATAGAAAAACTGTAACAAGATAACAACAAAACTTAATGAGATACCTCAAATAGATACGTGTTAAAAATAGGAGGTTAGAATATTACATTACTAAAACATAAAAGAAAATGAATCTATTGATGAAACTAAATATTTGTAAATGGATAAACCTTTTATCAAAATATATAATATTCGTAGAAAAGTAATTGCTGTGAAGTTTTCTATTAACACACATCTGTTAATTTAAATTCCATAGTCGGAAAAAATTACAATTTATAATTGAATGTCTGAAGCATTTAATTACATTCTGAATTTAAAACAATCAATGGAAGCACAAATAATAAAGTTAACTACACAAAAATGCGAAGAAAATATTTAGAAATTAAAAATATTACTAATGAAAATTTCTGTAAAAAATAAATTCCATTAAACGCCATTAATTTAGAGTTCATTAAATTGGAATTCAAAATAATTCGGCTCAAGTTTCCCCAATCATAAAAAAACAAAGTAAAATCGTATGAACTGTACAGTACAGTAAAAGTCTTATAGAATTTTGACTATAAACCGGAACCTGTCTAACGAGGAAACGGAACAGGTTTTGGGGTACGAATAACGTAGTTTAATATGAATAAAGCGATATGAAAGGCAATACAAAGAATTACACACTAATTTATTGTATGTTACTCCAGATTTTCGCAAAGTGGGCTCCACAACTGAAATTCTAGCGCTCTACGAATCTTTTAAAATATTTTTAAAGTTAATAAATCAAATGCATTATTTTGTTTATTTTATAACTATTTTTAAGCGTACGGTTATTTATTTGAGTTGGCAGTGCACCTCAACATGGTAGGTGCCTCTTATCGCGCATCATTCATACATTTGACATTTCATTGAGTGATTAAAATAAAAAAATATATATAATTGTTACATAGATGAAATACGAGATCAGATATGGAAACCTTAGGAGCAGGAGGTCCCGATTAATTATATACAAACTTCCGATACAAATCGGAAGTTACGTTATTTTAATTCAAAAATTTCCCCCTGAAAGGTGTTAGATGACGGTACGACTCTATTGTCAAAGGAAAAGTATGAGGTACAGGGACAAACCACTACTAATTTGAGGTGGAAAGCATATGTATAAATTAAATAAATTTAAAAAATATGATTAAAAATTACAGCCCGGCATTGTGATACTGTCACAATAAAGAAATGCTCGTTTATATAGCCTTTCTTACGTATAGTATGTTTGCCTGAATCCATATACAGTATAATCACCCCATTGTAATCACCTCATTGTAATCAGCGATTGGTAATATTAAGCGGGATAAATGAGACTACAGTTAGAAGAAATTCTGCTTTTATCGACTTTCACATTATGCTAAATAATTAAAATATACATAACTTCAAAATTTTTTTAATTATAATAATACTGTATATAATAATTCAGTATTGTTTGTCTGGTGTTTTCAGTACCGTTTTTAACGTACAACGATAGCTGAAATAAATGCTGGCCATTTTAAATTATTGTGTTGCGTGAAAACGACTGAGTCGCATGCATAAAATTTAACGAACTCACATTTACCGATTTTCTCTGACGTCACTATTTGCAAGTATCGGTAATAAAGTAGTTATTTCGTACGCATAAAAGTACAAAGTTACACTAGTAACTTTGACGTCATTAAATTGATGGTACTCTTACTGTTCTGATATTAAACCAATAAGAAGAGGCTTTCAAGGTAAAACGTCCAATTATAGGAGAGGTTTTTAAGTTTTGTTTATGGTAAATTCAACATGTTGGGGAAGAAAGTCACCAGACAAAAATTTACGAATTTAGAAGTAGAAATATGAATGAATTACAGAAATAATACCAAAGTTTAAATATTAGAATTGGGAGTGAATATCCTAACTCAAAATCACTTGATTTACTTCGTAACAATCAAAATGATCATCTTTTACTATATACGTACGGTATACAATTTTTACACAAAATTAGTTTTAATTTAAAAAAAAATTTCTTTATTAGAGTCTCGCTCTTCTGATTTTCATAATTAAAAAAAGTTATATTTTAGTTACATTTCTGTGTATATCCTGTCTACACCTGTACAGTACACTCTGTTTGTGTGATTCGGACCAGGTAAAAATAAAGATATTTTATTTTGACTTTTGACTAAGATTTCCTCTTTTTGCTAATCAGAAACTTCACCAGTATAATAAGTCCTATTAATAAACAAGGTTCAAGTAGACATGATATACACAGAAATTTAAAACAATAAGGGCATAGAGGTAAAAAGAATTAATTATATTTTAGTTAATTACACTTTCTTTAGCTTAGCAGATATTTGATCTTAAACTCTGCTTAGTGATTGACTTGAGACTTTGTACTTAGAAATATTTTATATTAGTGTAGGATTAATTTTATTGCAATCTAAACCCTACACTTTTGTTTCCGGAAACTTTGTCTCGCTAAAATATCTGCTAGAATAAACAAAGAAATTTCTAAATTTTAACATGAGCGGAGGAAGAACCGAGAATTTTTGTCTGATCATTCGCCATATTGTCTGTAACTTCTGATTATCGGCAAAACTTTCCAATGGTTTTCCTTACCGCATAACATCGCGTGATCGGTTAAAATGTTTATGCATTCCAAATTACCGATAAATGGCGTCATACACCGATTCCGAAATTCTACCGATCGGTGAATGTTTTATGCATGTGGCTCTAAAGCAGGGGTCGCCAAAGTTGTCGATATCGACCCCCAGGGGTCGATGCAACATCATTGGGGGTCGATGCGGCTAGAGAGAGAGTCGATTAGGGGGTCGATGCGGCTAAAGGGTCACAATTTTTTTTTTTTTTTTTTTTTTTTTGCTCATACACTTACACTTGTAATAAAACTTTACGGTGGGGGTCAATGTGAGGTTTTGGAAAGTGGTTGGGGGTCGACAGTTAAAAAAGTTTGGCGACCCCTGCTCTAAAGTGATGAATGTTTAAACTTTTAAAGCACCGGTTAAGTCCGATAACGATTGCACATTATCAGCCATATGTTGAGGCTGATAACCAGAAAATGAGGCTTAACATGTCTATTTATTGGTGAAGTTTTATAAGTTAGTATATTTTACTTAGGCTATATGTTTTAGGACTTATAATTCTGATGAAAATATCCGTGATTTCAATAAGCGGATTATAATGTATTTCCAAAAACAATCATTATTATAAATACTATCAAACAAAAGTTAAGAAAACAAAATATTTTTCAAAACAGTACGTTTCTGTATATTCGCATACAGTGATCACAATATATAAAGGATGAACCAAAAGTAGGTGAACAGTAAATGTTAACATTTATTGAGATTACATATATAATTTTATCAAGGCAGGTGCTCAAACTGCTGTCCACAATTTACACAGCTTTGAAGTCTACAATTCACCATTTCGCTTCGACAAACATTTTTGTACAATTATCTTTGTGTATTAATTTCTTGAAATGCATTTCTAATGTAATTTTTCAACCTTAATCATAACCAAGTTAAATATACAGTACACCATTGTGGCATTGTTACAGTATAACCCTAACACAAACCCTATTGTTACCTACTTTTGGTTCACCGATATATTAACGAGCAGTGCCGTAACTAGCCATTCCTGTGCCCTGTGCGGGAATTTGCATTTAGACCCCTTAATTAATTAGGTTTGGGAAAGTAATAAAACAAATACATGCATTTTGGGCCCCTCTTCCAAGTGGGCCCCGTGCGGGTGCACCTGTTGCACCTGTCTAGTTACGGCACTGTTAACGAGTAATTATTTATTGTGACATCTTCACAATGCCAGGCTGCAATTTGATTGGTATCACTTTTGAATTTAACACGAAGAACAGAGATAACTTAGTATGGTATTAATAAAAATATAATGAAGTTATAAAATTATGCTTTCGTTGATCTGGTTAAAATAAATCGAGACTTTTCTACAATGGAAATGCCATAGTATCGATAAAAAATATATAAATAAATAATAAAAATAAAAGTAAAAAACACATCGTTTAAGCGCTACTTTAACGTAAGTAAATTAAAAATTCTCTATAATAGAAGTAACACTCAAATAAATAAATAAACAAACATCAAAAGAGTGTCTTCACAATCTGTCTTTTTTTCACATACAATAACTCAGGAACTCAACAGTCACGTGGCGGAGTCATCTTTTATTTGAAGGCTCTCCTCCGCCTCAATACATTTTTACGTTATAAATGTTCCGAATAGCTATATATAATTTGCTATAAATTTTATGGACTTATCACAACACAGTTTTCAATTGGAAAGCTCACTGAGATTTTATCAAACTAATTTGTACGGTACATATTGGTTTAATAAAATCTCAGTGAGCTTTCCAATTGAAAACTGTGTTGTGATAAGTCCATAAAATTTATAGCAAATTATATATAGCTATTCGGAAAATTTATTGCAATAGAACGAAAAGCAAATAATTACAACATTTTGAGTATTTATTCTATTATGCAAAGTTTTAATTGTTTATTCGTTCTTAAATTTTTTTATCAATGGTATATTTTTACATTGTGCCACCGCCAGTGGGTTTTAACAAGTTTTAAATGTCGAGGAAGAAAAAAACCCCTCAAAATAAAGGTTGACTCCATTGTATGAGTTTGTTGGGTCCCTGAGGTATGAGAAAAAGGCAGTTTATGAAGAGGCTCTATTTATTTCTCTATTTATTTGAGTAGCTTGTATAATAGAAGGAATTTCTATTATACAGAATCTTTGATTGTATATTCGTCCTTGATTTTTTAATCAATGGTATTAATAAATTATAACATGTTTATCTAAGAACCTTTTGTTACTTTTTCATTGTCTCGTGTTTGACAGATCGAAGGAAAGAAAATACATTTACAAAACTTTATTTATCTTTAAACTAAAACTAATCAAAATTTTATTGTATTTTTTTGCAATCGAAGTTATTATTTACTTTCTAAAGTATGTTTTTGAAAATGATTTATTTAAGTAGGAGATTGCCCATTGGAAGAACGCCTCATTAATTCTAGAATGGAAACAGAGTTCTGAGATACGGTTACAAAAATTCTCGATATAAATACTGAATTACAATTTTAAAACTATCCTATTTCGATCAAACTGTAGTGGTACAGTACATGTTATTAACCTATACAAATAAGTTATTGTAATAATCTAAGAAACTTTCATTTGATTTATTGGACGTGACACAAGCTATACGATCGACTTTGATTTTGCTCGTTACGAGTGAGTTTGGCTCATATTAGATTGGCCAGCATTAGTGAAGAATGGAAATAAGTTTTTCATCCGAACGACTATTAAGAAACATAAAAGTTCGAATTGGTTTTTCTGAAAGTTTGGGTCTTTCAGGGAAAAGTACAGTAAATGAAGTAATAAAGAAAACAAATAGATTGCATGCGTTATAAACGAGATCGAAAATGGAGCGAGCTAATTCGGTTTTTTTTTGGTAGGTTTACATTCATTAACCAGAATTACAGTAGTAAATACAATAACTAAGGTTTCATGCTTCTAAAACAATGTAAAACGTTATTTATTTTAATTGGGTTGCAATTTGAAAAAAAAAAAATTGTAGCATATTGAGTTAATTCAAAAAGTAATCTTTTTTCCAAAATCCGTTTGAAATTAACGATCTTGTATATAATATTAGTAAAGATTAAAAATATTAAGATTTAAAAAGAATTAAATTCAAAAGAAAAAAATTTAAAAGAGTTCTTCAGGGGTGTAATCTTTGTATACGTAATGACATAAATGCAGGTACTGTACAGTACATCACCGATTGCCCGACAGCTGATAGTCCTTCTAAAATCTGATAAAATCGTAAGGTTTCGTTCGAAATTCACGTGGCTACAGGACTATATCATTAGACGACCACAAATTGTATTACGCGTGTTGCGCGTTTTTTCTCCAAAGGCTTCATTTTAAGTAGACAAGTCATTCTTGTAAACTTTTCTCGTAAACTTTAAACTAGTAGATTACTTTTTTCGGGAGTTTTGCCAAAAAACTTGTAGTTTAACAAAATACGAAAATTTAGTTTTGGATTTTTATTTTTCAATTTTTATAATACAAAATGTTCTTAGCAGTCCACGCTACTTTGGGGAGGCGGGATAAGCACGATCAACGGGTCAGATGCGCATTGTAGAGTGAGCTACTTAATCGAATTATCCGTTTTTCATCCGGTAAAACGGATAAAGTTTATGTTTATATTTTGTTCTGTAAAATTATTTTAATATAGTATAAAACTATTTATACTATATTTATTTATATTCACCCTTCGTATTCGACGGTGGGTTTGTACTGACGATTTGTTTTTATTTGCAGGACGACAACATCAAGAACTCCATGACGGTGTTCGACACGGTGCTCTGAGGTTCCGCCCGAGGACCGGAAATCAGCTGCGGAGCGCGGAGACCGACGGAGGGAGTCGCGCCGGCTGGAGGCGGACGGCGCGTCGGCGGTTTCGCCACCCGTCGCCCGGGCCACGCGCGAAACGGCGGCGCGGGACGCCTCGGACACGCAAAACCTTCTCGTTTACTTCTCGGCGTCTTTCTCTTTCACTCTCTTTTTCTCTTTCTCACTCTTTATCTTGGTCGATCGCGAGTAGAGTCTAGTCGAGCGTCGACCGACTTCTTTCGTCTTAGCGTCCGTTCGACACTTTAGTCCGAGTAGAAAAGCGTTTCGTTCCTTAGAGCCGATTCGGCTTGGGCCGATGAAGCGGACCGTTCCGTCCCCTAGACGCACCATTAGATCGTTTCGTCCGTCGTCCAACTCGGTAGCGGTAACGTAGTCGTAGAGGTAGTATTAGAGGTAGCGCTAGTCTTAGCGGTAGTTTTAAAGTAGAGGTAGTGGAGCCGAGTAGTCGTAGCGGTAGAGCGCGTCCGTTCCGCGTATTTCCGCTTCCGGTCGACCGCCGGCGGATCGACGCCCTTCCACCGACGTCGTTCCTGCTCCGTGGAGACACCGTGCCTTCTCGTCACCCGACCTCCCGGCCCCGCTGGCCGCCGGTCGTACGTATTCCGGCGGGTCCGCCACCCATTCGACCCGCTTTCCATCCGCGCGGGACTCTGTTCCGCGCCCTTCCTCGGCCGCGGGCGTCGTCCTCCCGTCGGCGGCGGCTCGTCCGGCGCCCGTCCGTTCTTCTGTCGACTTCCCTCCGATACCTCGGCCGAAGCTCTTCAAAGTACTTTATGCTGTAAATAAAGTTATTCGCACGTTTTTCTCTGTCTTCGTCTTCTCCGTCATCGCCTTCAAATCCACCGAAACATCGAGGAAGCTTCGGTAGAAGGGACGGAATAGTCCACTTCACCGAACATTTCTCGATTTTTTCCTCGCCAAGACAAATTGATAAATAATGAATATCCTCCGAAATACGTCTCGGCATTTTCTATACGGAAATCGGGCGAACTATTCGGGTGTGGCAAAGCGAAATACCCAGACTCCCGTCGGAAGGAACCGTAAAATCCATTTCCCGTGTTTAATACTCCTCTTAATTAGACTCGTTCGGCACCGTTAATGCGGAAAAATCCTTAAAACACTTTAAAGTTCGTATACAAGAGCGCTTAAGTGTGATTCACGTTTTTGATGAACGTGGGTTCCGTTCGTTCATCTCGAAATTCAATTTTATACCGTATAACGTGTAAATTTTCATGCAATCGTGGGTTAAATTATTAAATAGCAACTCTAAAATGGATTGAAGACGACTGCTATTATTATTATTATTTTTTTAAATCAATGTTTACGAAACAGTGGTTAAAACTAAAAATAATATTTTTCTCCCAAATTGATCGTTTATCAGAAGAGCAATGAACAGAAACGATTTTCGACGTTACAGTTGCCAACGATTTGTCAAGATTCTATTGAAAAATGAAGCCGTAATAATACGTGTTTGATGTTTAAATGAGAGAAATGACTATGCTGCAATCACATCCAAGCTTTTCTTGAAGAGAATACACTACTGTAAAGTATATTGATAGTAAATCATCTAAATTATTTTGGATATCGACACGCTCACGTAAAAAAAAGAAAGGTTTAATGTAATTGAGAGGCTAATATTTTTTAAACGCTTAAAATATTATTAGTGTAGTGTGTAGTTTAGTTTAGTAGCGTAGTTACTGGAATTATTTACTGCACAAATATAGAAAGTGGTCTGACTTAAGATAACCAAAAATAAAAATTCTCAAAATTTTCTTAATCGAATTTATTTAACGGTATTTACGATATAAAATATTAAATTTTAATTATCTGACATTAATTAATTATTCGTGATGCAAATAAAGTATCAAACAATTGATATAATGCATATTTTTGATAATGGCAAGTGCGGTCGAGAAAATTTGCATTTGTACGATTTCCGTTTATCTGATGCAATCATTAAACTATAAAGGATCAAATTTTTTCACTGTGTTCATTAATTATAAGATAATAGAACCTACAAGTAGTAACGAGAAAATGATCATTTCAGAGAATTTAAACGGAAAAGTTCTTGAGTTTCGTAAAAATTTTTAGGAACTCATTACGCCCGAAAGATGAAGAAATAATTTCTTCTACTTTAAAATAACTTCCTTCCTATTCCGTTTTACTTATAATATAATTATATTTAATTATTATCTTGCTGAACAACTTCATCTTTTACATAATCATTTCATTATTATAATTAAGTGCGTAACATAAAGAGCTGATTTCATACATCGAAACTTTGCTGAATAAATCTTAAACTTTCTGAATAAATATTCAGAAAGTTTAAGTTCTATTGTGATAATAATAGACCTGCACTTTTTTACAGCGAACCTTTCAACTCGTTTCGACAAATTTGTTGTCTAAAATGGCTAACAATTAATGCTATCGGTAAGCTTTTTATCTTTTTCTTGTTATTTTCTCAAGGGAATGCTCAACGCGACGTTGTATCACGAATTGTTGATAACGTACCAAAAGAATTTTATATTGCTAAAACCGAATTGTTAAGTTATAAATTAATCAATGATAATATTATAATACGGTGTCGAAAGATTTTTTAGAGTCATTTAAATTAAAGCGCCGAAAGGAAGAGAAAAGCCGATTTAATCAGATTTATCGATTATAGAAAGATAATTTGGGTGAAATTTTGATGATAAATTCTAATAAAATCATCTTGTGTTCTTATTTATTTATTTACTGTAATTTAAAAAAATGATCGTTTTGAGAATGTAAACAGAATTTTCTCTCATTGGAAATGATTTTTGTTTTTATCGAAATCATATTTGGAAAGGAATTTAATATTTAATTATTAATATTTAAGAGTTTTAATCGAGATCATTAAGAATCTGATTTATGTTTCGAGAGTTTGATCTAGGAATTTGAATCTGTCAGGTTTTTAATCCGTAGAGATTATAAATGTCAAAACTTCTGAACAGAATAAAACTTCCCACGGGAGAATCTCCATTCGATTGCTGTCCACGTGTATTCTTTCCTTCTTTTTCTCGCGTAATGTTGACCTTAATAACTAGAACCGAGAAGGTCAGAGAATCAAAAATCCATTTCAAAAACCATGAATAAAATCGATTGTATGAAATTTCATCAGAAAGACATTAAGGAGAATGTGAATTTTTCAGACGCTTTCAAAAATTTTCATAAAAATGAACAAGATATGCCTCAATGGTTAACATATCAGTACTGTACAACATCTTTCTGTACCGTGACTTCTGTACTGTAGTAACAATTAATAATTTTTTAACGATAAAATGAAAATTTATCAAAATTAAGATTTCTCGAGAAATCCGGTTTGAATTTTCCGATTATCGAGAAAACAAACACGATTATTAAAACGTCGTATACTCTCAAGTCAGATAAGTGAAGTCCTGATATTACTTTTGTATTGCCATTTCTTTATAAGGTAATTGAAAATAATTTTGAATGTGTACATTTTACTTAATTAAACCTTTAACACTTAATTAATTACTTAATGCCAAACTAGATGCTTCTTAATTTCCACAACAACACTTTATCTCACTGAGAATTATTAACTTTAACAAAGGTTTTCAACCTGTTCTTCAGGCTATCTTCAGGTTTTTTAAAAGTTTATGGAACATTGATCTTTAACAAACTTTGAAAAAATACGGCATTAGTAACTATCGATATACTACGTTTGGAATTTGATGCCTGATATCTGGTGGTATCTGAAGTATCAAAAAATAAAACTTCCATTTCTTTTAAGTCTGACATTTCGTTTTCTAGTCAGTATTTCTCTTTCAAATACAGTAAATCTATTCTTTCATTTGAAGTTATGTGTTTCATTAGGAACACATTTAAATCGCTGATCACATTTTATTTCTAAGGCATTTTATTTCTAAAAATTCTGAATTGTAATAACATGAGCATGAATAGTAAAAATTCATTAATTTATTTAAAATTGTAACAAAATATTACAGATAATTTGTTAATTATTGAGTAAATATACTAATGACTATCACTAGACTGCAGACAATTTATATTTGTCGATATGACGCTATAAAGTAACGAAATACTTTTTATTGAGTTACTTTTAATTTTTTGCAACGTATAACATTAATATTAGTATATTTACGTTAATATTGTATTAACATAAATATAAATTTATGTAATGTAAAAGAAATTGACCGAAAAGCAATGTAGCCTCAACATACAAGTCTTTTTCTTTTCTTACTATGTATAACTCCACCCACTCTTTGGCATATCCAAATTGCTGTATTGGAGTTATTATTAAGTAAAAAAGAGTTACTTTAACATAAGCTCTGAGGTATCGCAAAATTTGCTCTGATAATCGAGACGGCTATTAAGTGACTGATGGATGTGTAAAGTTACAACATGGATCCGAGTAGGACGATTCTGAACTTCATTATGCTATCCAGAACGGCGCGCAATTTAAAACTTATGATTTTTGTTTTTTATTTTTGTAATTATTTTTAATATTTTAGAATCGTGGTTTACCGCGGGTAACTAAAACCCGAATATGAAGGGCTACTACATTGCAAAAAGCAATACCGAAGCAAGGTACTGTACATACATCAAATGTTTATACAATTGTTTGATTGTTTGTCAGATTTTAAAAAATAATTATCATTTAGATCTTCATATTCCGCGATTCTTCCTACGGAGATCATAATGCCATATTTTTACAGAGTAGGCCTACTCCGTTCTGATGATATATCACACATCCGCAATTGTTTAGAAATTGTCCGGAACCAATTATCGACGTAAGGCGAGGTATACCTGTATTAAGTTTAGAAATGGATATCTTTCTCTATAAACAGATTCGGGCTTAAATCAAGCTGGTTGTGGAATCTATTTTCCATTTACCAAATAAATTTCTTTACTACTTAAGCAGTAAAAACATTTCTAACGATTTGAAACTCCTCGAAACGGATTCAAACAATCATTTTGATCAAAGTAATATGTAAATCGACGCCCTGAAAATTCAATTTAACTTGACGAATACCATTCCAAATATGAATTAAGATAGAAAAATATTCCAGAAATTCATTTATAAAGTAATAATTAGAAATTTCAATCACTTTCATTTGCTTTATTCGAGAAAATTTTCAATAAGATCTGAGATAATATCTTCTCGATACGCCCTAATTCCGGATTATATGTAATGATATCGCTGAAGGTTCAAGCACTGTATAGGTCTACATCTTTTCTTTCTATATTCATAGAAAATTACAGATTCGTATTGATAATTTGAAATTTTAGTGAAAACTATCAAACTTTTGATTTGAGGACCCGCCATTTTTTTTATAGTTTATTCGGATATCAATTGCAGAAAAATATAGCACTCGGTTTTTATTAATATTTATCTGTTGATGGAAAAGAGTTATAATTTAACAGATTAGGCTGTTACTATGATTGAGCGTTGATACAATTCGAATAATTATCAAAACATAATAATAATTGTGCAACACTTTAAACTCGAAGTTACTTTACTTCATTAAATTTGGCATTTAATGGATAAATTTTATATATATATATATATTTGGTATATAAAATAAATAATTTTTTATATTTTTGTCTTTTTTTATTATTTTATTAATCAACAATTCATCACACTGTATATATAAATGCATTTTTTAATATTAAAGACTACAGTAAAAATACTTGTAGAAAAGTTTATCAGGTAACATTCGAGAATAAATTCCATTAATATCACACTATTTAAATGCAAATTACATCGAACAACATTCTACAAACCAGCTGCATCTTAAAAGGAAAAAAAATCGATTTTGATATGTTTACATAACTACCATATAAAGTATTTTTACTTTCAGTTTAAAAACTGGATTTGAAAGTACTTAAATAATTAAAAAATAGAGCATTAAAGTGATTTAAAATGAATAAATATGATTTTAATTTTTGTGAATAGTTTACTCTTTAAGTAAACCTAAATAGAAAAAGACAATATAAAGCAATAGACAGAGGTGAAAGAACTGGAGAGACCAAATTAAAAAAGGATTAAGAATAGGCAATCCACAAAGGATTGGAAGACAAAGAATATGAATGGTGAGGTGATAAGAAAGAATGGATGTCTTTAACTTGAATCAACAAAGTGTGGAACAGGGTAATGATGATTTTCCGATGCATCAAGTATATCGTAAATATATCTTCAACTTCTTTATTTCTGTAAGAATTAAGCTAGAAAATTATCGTTCTAGCTGCGACTACTTCATGTTTTCAATCAACTTGATTTTGGTACAACCTCTTGCTTCTTCTGCCTAGCTTTTTATAGAGAAAAATTTTCGATGGTCTTAAGATATTCATCATATTAACATATCTATGCATTACAGTTATTTAACCATTTTCATTTTGTACAGTAATTTATTATTTTTTAGATATTTCAATTTAGAAACAGCAGTTTTTTCAAATCTTGTTTCAAGTTCAATGTTTCAGATGATTAAATTACATTTTGAAATTATAATGTTTCTATACAAATTGATTTTTAATTGTGTTACATTGTTAATTTTTTATACTTTCTCAAATCTGTTCTTATTTGATCTGCTATTTCACTTTTGTTTCATTTAGAATATTAATAAAAAATTTAATAATTTTCGTATAATTTTATTAAGTAAATATATTTCAATTTTCATTTTATTTTATAAATTCGTATTTAAAGGAATAGGTAAAGAATCTGACCAAAATTTAAAGTAAAATATTTCTATTAGAATTTTAAACTTTCGTTTATCGATTGTATAAAGATCTATTAATTAGAAAAGAAGTAGTTTATAGAGTCATCGATAATGACAATCGTAGAAAGTATCTTTAAACCTTACTGGAACTTTAAAAGTAACAACGTAAAAATCTTTTTTAAATCAAAACATGTTCTTCTTTTATTAACAAATAAATATGTAATTAATATACACTGTGGTCGTTATAATTATCGAGAATTTAAGTGTCTGAGATTAAATTATTACGAGTATAACATAATAATTTATATATGTACTGTATATGTTACAGTCAAAACCCGTTTTTAGTTAGAACGCGTTTTAACAAGTTGAAATTAGTTTATACTGGATGTCTTTGTTAAAATCAGTTTTGTCTAGTTAAGACTAGTTTTAACTCAATTTCATTTTTGACTAGCAGTAAATTCTAGTTTTAACTAGACAAAACGGGTTTTATTAAAGACATCCAGTATAAACTAGTTTTAACTAGTTAAAACGCATCCTAACTAAAAACTGGTTTTGACTGCAACATATAGAGTGATTCGGGGTAAGATGCCTAATTTTTGATATTTTCAAACGGTGACGTCACATATTGTCATGTATTTGTATGATGAATCGTTGGGCCAATACTGTATTGAGTGCGGAAAGCTGTAGTTGACTACCGTTACTTTATTTTCTGCATCTGAGAAGAATAAAAGCTAGATAAGAACGAAGTTTTTGTTGTGAAATGTTTCTAGAATAATTTTAAACTAAAAGTTAAAATAGAATTTATTAAAAATTGCGAAAAACAATTAATGTATGATGTAGTTAAGGTTCTAAAGTTTCCATTGTCAGCTACCGCCGATCCCGATCGGACATGCTGGAGCACGTGACTCTACTAGGCATCTTAACCCAACAAAATCCAAAAAGATGCCACATTTTTCTTGGGGTAACATGCCTATTTTTTTGTTAATTGAATTCCAATATGCCTATTTTTAATAAATTTTTGTTTTCTCGTTTTATTGCAGGATATGCATAGAAATTATATAAGGACTTCTCAAAAAGGTTTTTGGACTGAAAAAAGTTTTCAGCTAGCTATAGAGCACATTAGAACGGGCGGAAACTTAACAATACTTATACTGTGCTGTTTATACGTGCTATGAAGTACTTTGTACTACATATGCAATAAATTAAATTCGGTTAAGAAATTCAAAAATTAATTTTATGCTATTATATTTGTTATCTTACCCTAATGGCATTTGGCATCTCACCCAGACACTTGGGGTGAGATGCCTAAAATGCCAGACAGTGAAAAAGTCGTCATTGCAAACACAATATACATTTTTTTTTTATAAACTACAAAGTTTTATTTGAAAAACATACTCCAGAATATGATATTTTCATTAGAGGACTCCAAAACCCAAATTAGCGCTATAATTTCCTTCATAAGCAAAATGTTAGGCATCTTTCGCCGAATATATAGGCTAACTTTACACTATACATAACTTTATTTATTTCCCCCAAACATATTTATGTAGCTAAAATTAGTTTTAGAAACGTATTTTATCAAAGACATCCAGTATAAACTAGTTTTAACTGAAAATGGGTATTGACTGCAACATATATATACAAATATGATATACTGCCATGCTGAACATATATTTATATTCAGCATGATAGCTTTATCACAATAATTTAAGTATAATAAGCAAAGTTATATTTAAATTATCTATATATTAATTTTATATCAGCACTATAAGCTATCAAAGTTGAATTAAGTTCATAAAGATTATTAATGTACTGTACAGTATGTTGTAAAGAATAAATGGCTAAAAGGATTGGCAACGAATTCAAAAAGAAAAATATTCATTTAAAGACTGTAGATGAGGAACCAGAAGGCTTGGTTAATACTAATTTTATTAGTCATAAAATTGTAACTACTACTAATTAAATATAAATAACAATACTAAAATTACTAACCATGGCTAACAGATTTTCTCGTGTTTCATCTATTTTTAAT
The DNA here is from genome assembly GCF_000671375.1 of Centruroides sculpturatus. Classification (NCBI taxonomy): domain Eukaryota; kingdom Metazoa; phylum Arthropoda; class Arachnida; order Scorpiones; family Buthidae; genus Centruroides; species Centruroides sculpturatus. The sequence goes on from NW_019384781.1 coordinate 484,483, forward strand.
GTTAATACTNATCTATATATTAATTTTATATCAGCACTATAAGCTATCAAAGTTGAATTAAGTTCAGAAAGATTATTAATGTACAGTATGTTGTAAAGAATAAATAGCTAAAAATACAGGACTGGCAACGAATTCAAAAAGAAAAATATTCATTTAAAGACTGTAGATGAGGAACCAGAAGGCTTGGTTAATACTAATTTTATTAGTCATAAAATTATAACTACTACTAATTAAATATAAATAACAAATACTAAAATTACTAACCATAGCTAACAGATTTTCTCGTGTTTCATCTATTTTTAATGTTAATACTCGTAATTATGTTTAATTTAACTGCTTTAATTTTATAACTGATGTTTTTATGAGACAATAGTTTGCGATAATAATGATAAAAACATTAAAATTTGTGGAAAAATGAATCGTTTGACATTTATAAATATCTTAACAAGATATAAATGTGCACAGATATCTTTTTAACCACAACTATTCTTTTAATTATTAAACGAAGAATATGGATGTGTGTAAGACAGCACACGTTCAAGGTCGATAAGTGATTAATCAAATAATTTATTCATCGATAATTTCGCAAAGAAATGTTAAAATTTTATTAATATTTCTTCCATTTTTTATTTGTTTTCCTTAATCTGACAAATGGCAGTTATTAGTTTTTAATTAAAACCTTTCATCAATCTGTTATTGTGGAATTTTAACTATTAAATAGACTTAACAGTTAACATTTAAAAATAACAGACTGACAATATAGACATTAATTTACATAATGCAATAGTTTTAGTTTTGTTTTAATTGCCAAAACTTAATTAGGCAAAAACAATTAGCTAAATTACAATTATTTACGCTTGTTAACAGTCAATTTCTATATTGTCCCTTAAAATTTAACAGTAATAAATAAAATAATAATAACTTATTTGGTATTTCACCAAGTAAGTTTTTATTATTTTATTTATAATAATGTATGGTGGATGTACTGTACAGTATGTTGTAAAGAATAAATGGCTAAAAGGATTGGCAACGAATTCAAAAAGAAAAATATTCATTTAAAGACTGTAGATGAGGAACCAGAAGGCTTGGTTAATACTAATTTTATTAGTCATAAAATTATAACTACTACTAATTAAATATAAATAACAATACTAAAATTACTAACCATGGCTAACAGATTTTCTCGTGTTTCATCTATTTTTAATGTTAATACTCGTAATTATGTTTAATTTAACTGCTTTAATTTTATAACTGATGTTTTTATGAGACAATAGTTTGCGATAATAATGATAAAAACATTAAAATTTGTGGAAAAATGAATCGTTTGACATTTATAAATATCTTAACAAGATATAAATGTGCACAGATATCTTTTTAACCACAACTATTCTTTTAATTATTAAACGAAGAATATGGATGTGTGTAAGACAGCACACGTTCAAGGTCGATAAGTGATTAATCAAATAATTTATTCATCGATAATTTCGCAAAGAAATGTTAAAATTTTATTAATATTTCTTCCATTTTTTATTTGTTTTCCTTAATCTGACAAATGGCAGTTATCAGTTTTTAATTAAAACCTTTCANAAATTTGTCACTGTCTTTTATTCATTTCTTTAATTTTTTTATTACAAAATTAAAATATCTTTCGCTTTTATTAGAAGTTTATGCGACTTGATTCATGACTATTTTTCTGACCGTAATAATAAAGTAACAAGAGTTTAAGAAAGTAATAAGTTTAGGAGGGAGATTCTACACACTTCAATTAAAATTAGCGCACAATTATTCAAGCGAAAATGAAGATTTTATAATTGTCTTCTATTCTAATCTAATCTATATCTTCTAATCAACAATTTTTATTGGTTAAGCGTTTTCTAGTTATATTTTTATGGTTGATTTTATCTTTCCGATATTTCCGTTAAACGCATGTAGTATTTCTATTATTTTTCTTTTTACCCTCTAATTCTGATCAAACACAGCGAAGTAATTTGTCAAGTGTCTGTCCGGTGACGGCCAACATTAGTCTTTAGATTCAACGAATTGTTTTTTATCCGGAAATAACTCCGGATGCACCCGATATAGCGAACTCTCCCAAAGACGCTATATTCGTCCCACAAACACTTCCCGGAATACATTCCTCTCGCATATATAGAGCGGGCACGGGGCTTCGGGCACGCAGAGATCGGCTAGTGTGCGCTCAGGTCCAGACAACTCTCCAGAATGACCGTCGGCGAGAAGCAGAACCGAATTATTCCGCTTTTCGAGCATCTCACTTCTTTGACAAGAAAGAAGTTGAGTATAGACGAAAGGGACCCGCGCCTCAAACCCGTAGGAAAGTTGGAAAGAGGAAAGCTGTTCTCCTGTTTCCATGCCGAACACTTGGCCGAAGCCCAGTACTTATACGAGACTCTATATGGTAAGTCTAAGTTTTTGTTCATTCTCCTGTCTTTTTCTTTTAGCTAATTTCTTCTTTTCTATAGCCGCCAAGGACTTCAATGATTTCATCCACTTGTGTGAACAAGCCAGAGATGTCGTCAATGAGGGTCTCTTCGTGTTTGCCGCATCTGTTGCCATTCTTCATCGTGACGACTGTCGCGGAGTCACTGTTCCTCCCATCCAGGAAATCTTCCCCGACCGCTTCATCCCTGCCGAGACCATTAATCTAGCTCTTAAAGCCGATCTGAACAGACCCGGAGCAGTAAGTGTCCGTCAATGCTGCTCTTTCGAACTTATCCTGTATCTTATCTGTCGGTCATTTTGCAGGATACAATTCAAATTGACATCAAGGAGACTGGCAACATCTTAGATCCCGAATATAATCTTGCATACTTCCGTGAAGATGTTGAGGTCAATGCTCACCATTGGCATTGGCATTGCGTCTACCCTGCTACTTGGAGAGCGGACCTCATGGGCAAATACAAGGACCGAAAGGGAGAACTTTTCTTCTACATGCATCAGCAGATGTGTGCTAGGTAAGTCGACATGTTTATCTTATGTCTTCTCCCTTTTCTTTTCCACGATTACTGATCTTTTTTTCCCATCAGGTACGATTGCGATCGTTTATCAGTAGGTCTGCGAAGAATGACACCTTTCCACAACTTCGAAGAAGAGCTAGAAGGCTACTCACCCCATTTGACTTCCCTTATCAGTGGTTTGAATTATGCCAGTCGTCCTTCAGGACTAGCTATGAGAGATCTCAAAGAAGTAGCTGTGCAAGATATGGAACGTTGGAGAGACAGGATTCTCGACTCTATTCATTTGGGAACCATTATAGACGATGAAGGTAATGAAATCCCTCTGGATGCTCAACACGGAATCGATATTTTAGGAGACTTAATGGAATCCAGCGAAGAATCTAAGAATCGTGATTACTACGGAAGTTTACACAACTGGGGACACGTCATGATGGCTCGGCTCCACGATCCCGACGGCAGATTCAAGGTAATTTTCATTAAACAGATTGAAGAAATTGGAGAAACACCAAATTAACCAACTTCTTTCATTTTCGTAGGAGAATCCGGGCGTAATGAGCGACACTTCCACCTCTCTGCGGGATCCTATTTTCTACAGGTGGCATAGATTCATCGACAATATTTTCCAGGAATACAAAGAGACTTTGCCTTCATACACCAAAGACGAGGTATGTTACCAGTTTCCTAAATTCAGCTTCCTTGTCTTTTTATACTTGTTTAACCGTCTGATTCTATTGCAGTTGAGCTTCCCAGACGTGGAAGTTGTCAATGCCACAGTTAACTCCAAGGTTCCGAACGTCGTCAACACATTTATCAAAGAGGACTTGTTGGAGTTATCTTACGGAATAAATTTAAAAGGATCTGTCAAGGTATATGAGAATGACTATTTTCTAAAAATCCGTTTTTATCATTTGTTAATGTTTTTATTCGTAGGTACGACATCAACATTTGGATCACGATCCCTTCTCTTACACTATCAACGTTGAGAATAAGTCAGGAAACATTAAACATGCCACTGTCCGCATCTTCTTGGGCCCTAAACACGATGAACTGGGTAACCGCCTGACTCTGAACACACAGCGCCGATTTTTCATCGAGTTGGATAAGTTCCACAGCGAATGTAAGTAACGATTAGGCCTACAAGATAAATTTTTATGGAAGAAAAGCAATCTAACATGTCCTTTGTCTATATATAGTACAACCCGGAAAAAATACCATCATGCGAAAGTCAACTGAATCCAGCGTCACTATTTCCCACGTTCCCACAGTAGAAGAACTAAAGAAGGGAGAAGGCATATCCGAAGACAGTACTGAGTTCTGCAGTTGTGGATGGCCTCAACATATGTTAATTCCTCGAGGAAACCACAAGGGCATGGACTTCCAATTGATTGTAATCCTAACTGACTACGAACTTGATAACGTGAGTAGTAAATTTTTATCAAACTCTATCAACTGCATCCATTGATATCCATTAACCTTCTCAATCTTCGTAGGTGGGAGGCTTGAACAATCATGCAATCTGTTCAGATGCAGTCAGCTATTGCGGTGCTAAAGACGACAAATACCCCGACAAGAAACCCATGGGCTTCCCCTTCGACCGTACTATCAAATCTCGCACCATCGCCGATTTCATCACTCATAACATGACCTACACCGATGTGGTCATTCAATTCAAAGAACACTAAATTTCTCTTTCCCGCACTATAAATGTAATAAAGATTTAATAAAGTTTTCCGAATTCTAATCTTCGTTTTTCTGTACTTCTTTAATCGTTTACAGAATTTATTCCATGCATTCGTCCAGAAAAATGCCTTTACCGTTTATTTATTATTAAAATTATTTTTTAATTCAAGATTCCAAACGTGACGTACTTCCGGAAATCTTTAAATCCGGAATTTGAATGCGAACAACACATTTTGAATTTGGCATTTGATGCTAATCATAGATAAAATACTAGAGAACTTAAGAAAATGAATATTTAGAAACTTAACTGTGCTTAATACTGGGTTAACTCTGTTTTAATTGCCTTTCCAAAAAAGGATGTAAATTCTTACAGGCTATCAATCTCGTCTTCTGTGTTAAAAATATT